>NC_089749.1:32067312-32269812 GCF_040412425.1 Macrobrachium rosenbergii | reverse complement strand
GACTGTAGCTGAAAAGAAAGTTACAATTAACGATAAATAAAATAACAAGTTGGGCTGAGAAACAGGGTTTTAAAATCTCTGTAAGTAAGACTACTGCTGTCCACTTCTGCCGGATTAGGGAGTACATCCTGATCCAGACCTCTATTTGTATGGCCATAGAATCCCATGTGTAGAACAAAATGCTTCTTAGGCCTAGTTTTTGACAGCAGAATGACTTGGGTACCCCATATCAAACATATCAAAGCAAAGTGCCTAAATGCTGCTCTACACATCTTGAAGGTGCTGTCTCACACCAGTTGGGGAGCTAGTAGAAATCTTAACTACTAAAGCTTCATAAAACCTTAATTTTATCAAAGCTGTCATACCAGTTGTAGAAGTATATTCTTCAGCCTCTTCATCTAACTTAAAATTTTTAGATTCTGTTCATCATTCAGGTATTCGTATAGCCACAGGAGCTTTTCGTTCATCACCAATATCTAGTTTGCTAGTCGATGCAGGAGAAATGCCCTTGAACTCTATCGTCAGTCATCATTGCTTCGATACTGGTTTAGAGTGCAAAGACTTCCCAAATCTCTGGCTTTTGCTGTGGCAAACATCCTATTTTTAACAGTTTTTATGAAAATCATCCAAGGTATCCTACTCCTTTTAGCTATAGAATTAAAAGATTTTAGAGGATACAAATATTGGAAAAATCCCTGTACTTCCTTGTGTGTATCCCATTACTCCTGTCTGGAAGGTACCTGCTGTGAAATTCTGCAGGTACTTCAGTGGAGCAAAGAGGGATAAATCTGATGAGAAATGAGGGCAATATTTTTAGAGCATGCTTCAAAGCATATGAATACAAGATTTATATTTACCGATGGTTCCAAATCCAATGCTGGCGTTGGTTATGGAGTTTTAGTGAATCTTTTAACCGAAGAGGTGCGCTTCCTTCAGTTGTTTCAAACTTTACAGCTGAGCTGTATGGCATCTTAGTAGCACTGGAACATATTGCAATACTCCCAGTGTCTGGCTTGTGGAATATTTTGTGACTCTAAAAGTGCCTTAGAGTCCCTGGAAGTCTTCAATACTGATCATCCCTTAGTGTTGAAGATCTTGCAGTGGATCTTCTTGCACCATTGTAGAGGAAGCATTGTTTCTTTTTGTTGGGTTCCTGCCCATGTGAACATATCAGGAAATGAAAAGGCAGACCAGCTAGCCAAATCAGCAGCACAAATTCCGATACCCAGAAAATGTCCTGTTCCATATCGTGATGCATTCCATATTATATGGAAATCCATCCAGCAATTATGGGCACTTCAGTGGGACAGAGTAGGCCCCAATAAAATGAAAGAAATCACTAGTCAGACACACCCTTGGAAATATGACCTAATGCCAAGGAAGTGGGAGGTTGTATTGTGTAGATTACGTATTGGCCATACACGTTTAACTCACGGCTTTATGATGAATGGGGAGAATGAGCCCTTCTGTGAAGATTGCTTGGTTCCACTGACTGTTAGGCATTTGCTGGTTGAGTGTCCCAGTCTGGTGGAACTTAGGAATCATTTTTTATCAAATAGCAGTGAAGCAGGTGGTAATTATAACATGGCAAAACTGTTGGGAGAAAGTATGTGTATTAATAATGTTATCTCTTTTATCAAAGAAGCTGGTCTTCTCAAATTATATTTGACAGCTGTGCTGTCTTAGTATATTATATATATATATATATATATATATATATATATATATATATATATATATATATATATATATATATATATATTATATATTATATATATGGATATTTTGATTTTTTTTTTTTTTTCTAAATACTGTTTATCTGATCAAATCTATTAATAGTTCTTTTTAGCAGAATTTTATATATTTATTTATTTATTTTAGCTAGTTTTCTTTTTGTTTTTCCTTTTAATAAAATTTATATGTAGTTCTTTTAGTTTAATTTTAATTTTAATTTTTATAACATACTATAAAAATGAAAAGATCACACTTAGTATTCATAACGTCGGTGACCCTGGTAGTTGTGACGCCAGATAACTCTCAATTAATCAATCAATCAATCCTCAAAATATGTCCTGGTAAAGAGGGAAGGGGAAAATTTAAAATTCAAGGTATACAGGAAGAAGACACACACCAATTCATACATACATAGGTTCTCCAGTCATAGGAAAGAAATAAAAATAGGAGTAATGACAGGGTTGGCCATTAGGGCTTATAGGATTTACAGTCCCGAATTCTTAGACGAAGAGCTGGATTACCTGAGGGAGAGTTTTAGGAGATTAGGATACCTTAAGTATTGGTGGGAGCGGGCACACATCAAGGCAAGGAAAAACTATTTTGAGGAGAGGGACAGGGTCAGAAAAGGAACATTTGGTTGGGAAGAAAATAATTACAGTTCCGGACAACAAGTCTATTACACGCATCAACAGGAAGCTAGATAATTTCAAATTGATAGGCAGCTACAAAAACACCATTAGGAGTAAAATAGTTAGAAACAGAAAGTCGGTAGAGGGGAAGAGATTAGAGGGGGGAGTCATATATGGCAGCGTGTCTAGACTGTGAAGATGGGTACTATGGCAAAACTGGCAAATGATGTAGAGAGCGAAGCAAACAACACCTGCAGAACATAAGGCATTATAATCAGACATCGGCAGTTGCCAAACACTGTTGGGAAAATGACCATAAAATAGACTGGGAAAATATGAGTGTTCTGTACAGGAACACCAACAAAATGGCCAGACTGGTTGTAGAGAATGCCTTCATAACATGCGCCAACAACACAATGGCAGGGAACACCAGAAATGGCTTTTAAGACAGCATACCTAGAAAACTTGTGCACTCCACAGTAGCAAGGAAACGAAGGAAAAACGCAAGAGGACGCAAGGAAAACGGACACCTGGAAAAAGAAGGGGGCAGAGAAAGGCCAAGGTCATGAGGGGGTGGGGGTTACACAGGATGAGCCAGGCAATTATAGGATGAAAAGTACCCAGCACACAGATGTAAATACAGCTGGACTACGCGTCTGGTCACTGCACAGGACAATTGTGTATGTGATAAAGTTAATATTATATATATATATATATATATATATGATATATATATATATATATAATATGTATGTGTGTGTGTGTATATATATATATATATATATATATATATATATATATATATATATATATATATATATATATATATATATATATATATATATATATATAAAATGTGTGTATATATATATATATATATATATATATATATATATATATATATATATATATATATATATATATATATATATATATATTATATATATTTTTTTTTTTTGTTGTTTCCTGGTGCAGGTGGTTCTTATGACTCCACATTTATTACTTTACTCTAAAATGGTCTTGCAAGATAACCAGGACATATAAAAACACAAACTAAAGGGAGTGGTGCAAGGAGCGGAGGGCTCTTTCTCAAAGGGAAGTGCGTGAAACACGTGGATACAAAAATAGGTATATTCTCATAACACACAAGATTAAAAGGAAAATGAACTGATACACGTTAAATTGCTGATGCAGAAGTCCTCCCGAAGGGGGGGGGAGCTTGGGAATGCCAGGAACACGGACCAAGGAGAATTCTGCTACGATCGTCCGTCTGAAACATTATGAGGACCTAGGTTACAAATCTAATGCTGGAATTTGGGGAATGAATTACTCGGGTGTGCGCTGAGGGCGGCAAGGACTTCCCCGAGGTGTTACTTGTGACTCAGAGCAAGGAGGCAGTGAACACGTGGGCCGGGATTGAACCAAGAAGCATCAGGGAATACCAAGTTATAGGCCCAGAAGTTTAATAAATGCACAAGGGCGAAGTAACATGACTAAGCAACTCGTTCTAGGTACTTTACCACATTGTAGAGGCGTAAGGCTGACGTCGGCGTCCAGCGACATCTTCTGCCAGGGTCCACGTGTGCGTCGACAAAGGGCCTCCTCACCAAGGAACTGCTTTCAAGTCGTAGGTTGGGGGCGGAAAAGGGCGCCCTTTGTGATGATGAAAGGCCGCAGTTGAGTTTCCGCTCGCTTTGGGACTTGCAACCCCACTTGCAATCTTTGATGGCCACATGGGTGGGGCAGCGATGGGGGTCCACGTGGCGACGAGGGAAAGAAGGGCAGGGGCAAGGTCTGCACTCGTGACCTCTTGGCTTAAACTCGCGACGGTGTGTGAGAGCGTGCTTCTGGCGCCCTGACCTTTTATTGCTTCTGGACAGGGGTAGAGGGGGGGGGCTATGTCCTGACCCGGTCACACGTCTGTATCAAAGAAAAACGGCTGGTCGTCCTGCCCGGTCCCTCTCCTGTACCAAAGAGAATGGCGCAAGCCAGTTTATTTGCCCCAGGCGAGAATTAAATCTTTTGAGCGTCTCTTATAACCCACTTCCACTGGTTGAAACTACCCCGAACCAGAATCCACTACCTCTCACAGGTTCAAAATAGACAGAGGCCTATCTATCGGCCGAGCAAAGCAGAAAGGCGGACGCTTTCATAGCGTATTTTGGCGCTAATCTTTACAACTCCCCTGGCAAGATGATATTCACACCTTTTAAGCGGGTGCGAATATCGATAACAGCAAAAATGAGCGAAGAAAACGTTTGACTTTACTCTATCTTCTGCTTTGCTACAACTGTTACTTTACTTTATTTGCAAAACTCTGCTGCCACACTGATCAATAACAAACTGAAGGTTTACTTTAGGTGCAGAGTGCAATTTAGAATATACAATAAAAGGTGCCCTTACTTGCAAATTAATTATTGCTGAGATATTTCGTAAGTACTGGTTCTACCCATTCTTTACTCGTTTTACTTTACTGGGGTAATAAGGCGCTCAAAAGAAAATAAACAAAGAACACTTCAAAGTTACAAAATAACAACAGCAAAAAATAAAACATACAAGGCAGGATGTAAAAGGAAAACAAATGTAAATCAACCAACTTCTTACTGCTATCCTGGAATTACATGCATGCGATTAGTTGTGCCTTGAAGAGGCGGTATAAGTGACAATACACAGCTGGTTTTAAATGATATCCCCTTTACTAGAAATTGTAATAACAAAATTCAATTCCTCTTTCCAATCGGTGGACAATAATTGTGCACAAACTCGACGAGTAGCTAATTCCTCCAGCCAGTGCTAAAATGGGATGACAGAAGTCTGACCTCGGAGAGGCGAAGAGATTATTCGCGGGTTTTAATTCGCTAACTTAAACAACGCTAAATTATTTACGTCTGCGGCCTGCAACTCGAGTGTAAGTTATAAATAGCTACTCGCTCGAAGTATGAATGGGAGGATAAAATTCTACATGGACACGGATAAAATTCTCCACAAAAAATTAACTCAATAAAATTAAAAGAAAACTACACTGAATGACAAACGAAGGACGTGACTTCTTACTGAGGGCGGGCCACGCCGCTGGTATTAAAAGGGTAACGTTAAAACTCACAAGGGCAGGGATCTTGTGACTCGCGATTCGTTAACAAAATAGAAGGAAAAGATTAAATGAAAAAGTAAATAATATACGCAGAAAACGAAGGATAACAGAGTGAGGTTTTTATTGTTTATTTATTAATCTAACGTCCGTCGCCAATAGTCGACGGTCAGAGCTAACTCTCAGCCCAAGGGCTGGGATAGGAAACCCAAAGGGCGCGACCCCTTCAGGAAGAGCTGACACGCCTGCCTTGTGCCAAGGGACGGGCGTAAGGGCGTGCCACTTCCCACTCTGTCTCTCTTACTGCTTCAAAGATAAAATGATTAATGCATTTTTAAAGGGGATGATATCCCATATGTTAACTGCCGCTTGCGGTGGTAATTAAGGGAAAGAGTAAAGGAAAGATCGATAGAGAAGGATGAGGGATAGAAATTCCAAAGGAAAGGAAGAAGATAGCGGAAGGCCTTGACATCCTCTCCTGGATGAAAGGTGCCAAGACGTTCAAAAGATGAAGAGGTGGCCCTATGCCAAGTTTGCACAGGGGCCAGAAGAGCTCGGGAGCTCGTTGTGGACTACCTGCAATTGCCCACACCCATGGTAATCCCGCCGCAAACCTCTCCTCCTTGGACCGTTGTCCTTGGCCAGGGAATCGGAGGGCCCGAGGCCAAAGGGCGGCAAGGGGTGCCATCTGGGTCAGCTGCTGCGACAACTGACACAGGAATTTTGTTCGCCATCTCGGACATTAACCGGCGCAGTTTGCAGAGTTCATTGGCCCAGGAAGGCAGGGCAGAATCATGACTCGCGGAGGAATCTGCGGCGAGAGAGAGGGGACGGCCGGAGGGGGCGGGGTTGACTCGCATGCAGTGGTGACCAGCTCAGGCCCGGGTTGCGAATCCGTGCCTTTAGGTGAGCCTCCGCTGGGGTCAGAAGAACCCGACTCTCTTGTTACCGACACTGGCAGCGGCACCAGGCCGGGCGAAGAGGGGGTGTTTGGAGTTAGATCCCTTGGAGGGGATCAGGGGCGTGCTCTGGCACTGACATTGGCACTGGCGCTGGTAGCGATGTGGTAGTGGTCTCGTCTGTCTGGACGGACGGAGACTGGCACTGGCAGAGGAGTTGATAGCCGAGGTTCTCCTGAAGGGAGATCTGGCTGAGGCCTCGGCACTGGCACTGATGCCGTGCCGGGCACTGGACTTGGATTTGAAGGATTAATTGGGGAATTTGGACCCCGGAATTGTCGTGGTTTGGAAGGGGACGTAAAGTCCTGGCCCAGGAGGACGTCATAACCTCCTGAAATGTGTTTCGCTACGGCGAGAAGAAGGGTCCTGGCTCTGTGGGGTCGGGTGACCCTCAGTTGGACCGTAGGGAGGATCATTTTAAAATCGTTTATGCCCTCAATTGTGACGAGCTTGCGTCGGTCTATTATAGCTCCATAGGGAACTTTGTCTTTCCTTATGAGGGACATTTGCACGCCAGAGTTGTCAAATGCCTTGACCTGGCGTGCTGAGTATCTACCTCGAGGAGGTGCCACATATATGGGACCCTCGGCAGAAGGGCCTAAGGACTCGGGATTCGTTACTGCCAGGGCGACGGCAGGTTTGCCGGACTTATTATTTCTAGGGCATTTTGCCCATGAGGGAGAGTGGCCAAAAACCTTGCACGCCGTGCAAAAGGTTTGGCTGAAATCTCTTCGCACTGCCCCTGCAGAGGGCGCAGGCGACTTATTAGTGGGTTGTCCGGGAGAGAGAGGCTCTGGTTGTTTACTTCGGCATTGGCTCGAGGCGTGCCCTGGCTTCCTGCAATATCCGCACACAAGAGGCTTCGGAGATGGCTCACTCTTGGGTTGAGGGGCTCCTGAAATCCAGGAGGGGGGATGAATTTTCCTCTTCAGGGAGCTCTCCTGGGGGTGATGGGTGTCCCAGAGATCCGCTAATTGGCAGCAATCAGCTAAGGTTGGGGGCTCCTTCTCGGCGATGTGCGTGGCGAGGGCCAGCGGGGTGTAGAGTAGGAAGTGCTCTATTTTTATCTGTTCGATTGCCTCGTTGAGGGTCGTAACCCCCACGGACTCGAACCATTTGGCATGGGCACGCTCGGACTGGTATGCCCAGTCTGCCCAGGTCTGATTTGCTTCCTTCACTACCCCGCTCCAGCGCCTCCTCCAGCGTTCAGGGGTTATTTCGTACGCCTTTGCGATAGTCTGGCGGACGACTTCCCAATTTTCCTGCTCCTCCGGCGGGAGGGCTTTGTAGGCAATAAGGGCCTTCCCTCCAAGGAACTTGCCCAACACCAGGGAGAGTTCGGCTGCACTCAGGGGGCAGGCCTTTAAAACTGTCTCGGCGCTGTCGAGCCACACCTCGGGCTTGGCCTCCGTCCACTTTAGCATGCAGGCGAGAGCCTTGCTGAAGGCACTCATCCCCTGGGTGGTGGTGGAGGTGAAGGGCCACTCTGTTGCAGCATCGCGAGTTCATGGGCACTCTGCTTGTCCCTTTCTTCCCTTTCCGCTTCTTCTTGTCTCTCCTAAGCCTGCCTCTCTGCTGCTCGTTCCTGTCTCTCTGCTTCTTCTCGTCTCTCCTGAGCCTGTCTTTCTGCTTCTTCTCGTCTCTCCTGAGCCTGTTTCTCTGCTCGTATGGCGTCCATCCTGTCTCCTGTACCCAGTCTCTTAGTTCTCTCCCGGAAAGGCTTGAGCCCTCCTTCCCAGAGGACATGAAGAACTTGAAATCCTTGCTCTGCTGAGACCGTGTCAACATTTTGCAGGTGGGAGAGGACGCTAGTAACACACAGAATTAATTTCCCAGAGCTTTGGGAATTTTGGAATTTTCCCCAAAGGACGTATGAATGATCTCCCGCCCGGACACAGCGGGAATTTTCCGGTCTCCCAAGTTACCGACAAAACGGGCTTATTGGGGACGATAATGAACGAATATTTGGTCTCCCAAGGTATCGACAAACGGTCTGACTTGGGGACAAGATTGGAATATATATATGGGTCTCCCGAATTACCGACGAGGCGGGCTTATCTGGGGACTGAATTGAAGATGAATTGGTCTCACCAAAGTACTGACGAACGGGTTTATTTGGGGACTAGATTGGAATATATTTGGGTCTCCCGAATTACCGACAAGGCAGGCTTATCTGGGGACTGAACTGAAAATGAATTGGTCTCACCAAAGTACCGATGAACGGGTTTATTTGGGGACGAGATTGGAATATATATGGGTCTCCCGAATTACCGACAAGGCGGGCTTATCTGGGAACTGAATTGAAGATGAATTGGTCTCACCAAAGTACCGACGAACGGGTTTATTTGGGGACTAGATTGGAATATATGCGGGTCTCCCGAATTACCGATGAGGCGGGCTTATCTGGGGACTGAATTGAAGATGAATTGGTCTCACCAAAGTACCGATGAACGGGTTTATTTGGGGACTAGATTGGAATATATATGGGTCTCCTGAATTACCGACGAGGCGGGCTTATCTGGGGACTATAATGAATGAATGTTTTGGTCTCCCAAGTTACCGACAAAACGGGTTTATTGGGGACGATATTGAAAATGAATTGGTCTCACCAAATTACCGACGAAGCGGGTTTATTGGGGACAAGAATAGAATATATAGGCTCCCTAGAATTCCCGCACAGACGAAGTCTGATTAGCGAGAGCGCTAGTTTTACTGCCTTATGGGAGAAGTGTTATTCTCAAGGGCAATTAGGTGGGTGGCAATCCCAAATTCATAACAGATAGGCAACACACACCGCCGTAGTAAAAGCACAAAACAAAACACAAAAAAAGCAGGACAATACAGAACATATAATGTCAGACCCCCAATAATGCAAAACAATTTGGTAGAGCGAAGAAAATCAAACAAACAAATTTTTACACATTCCTAACGGGCCAGGTCAAGGTCGTTTCTCTTCCCGGTGTGTTTATCTTATAGGCCGTCTGCGCCGAATGAATGAATGTAGTAAACAAACCAGGGACTTCCCCGGACTGGGGGAACTAGACAACGGTTGTTGACCTTTTTTCGTCCTTGGCGTTAACCTAGCATAATATACGCCTGCGCCCTATTTCAAAACGAGAGAGAGATTAAAATGAGTCAGCGATGCTAGTCTGACTTTCGAACACGTGTTTGTAGTCGATTTCTCGCGCCTTTTTAAGGATTCGGTTTCGAAATCACAGGTTTTCACAAGAGGAATATGTGCACTATTCCGTTAATGGGTTAGCACCTAAATAACCTAATTGAATGGCATGCAAGCCGCGTGCAAAGGCTTCCAAAGCTAAATTTCGACGATCCTCTCTCTTGTTTTCCTCTGACATGCGCCCTACTATATAAAAAAATTCCTAGGTTTAGTCATGTTTGCTAAAGTATCCTACGCTAAATAAACACAGTTTACTTACGCAGAATTTCCTTGGCCTGTTGCGCTGGCTTTTCAAAGGTTTGTAATGTGGCAGAATTCAAAACAAAAAAACAACACACAACACTCACCCTGATCCTCGGTTGCTGGGAGATGGATTAAGGCCGCCGTAACAACCACAACCGCAAACAACCACAAACACAACAAGGAAATACAAAAAAAAAGGAAACAGAACACACACACAATAAAACAGCACACCAACAAGAAAACCAACAACTCCCGGAAAAGCATACGAAAAAACTGTCCAATACGAAAAACGCTGACCGGCACTAGCTCTGACTAAAGACTCTCAACAACAAACGAACCCTCCTTCACATTCTCACAGACAGCCAGCGCTGTAAACAAACTTCAACTAACGACCCTTATCCCTCTTCCAACAACCGAAACACTCACTAACGACAATTACACTCGCGCTCTCTCTCTCTCTCTCTCTCTCTCTCTCTCTCTCTCTCTCTCTCTCTCTCTCTCACAAATCGTTGGGAAATGCTAAATATAAATCCATTCATCCCTCTATAGTAATCTGTCTCGTATCTGGCTTAGCTGAGCTAATTGCTGATTTCACAAATTGCAACACAAACAACAAAGGGGGGGAGGGGGGATGCAATCGTTATGAGAATCACTGGCCAGGTCGCCATTTTTTATATGGTTCCTGGTGCAGGTGGTTCTTATGACTCCACATTTATTACTTTACTCTAAAGTGGCCTTGCAAGATAACCAGGACATATAAAAACACAAACTAAAGGGAGTGGTGCAAGGAGCGGAGGGCTCTTTCTCAAAGGGAAGTGCGTGAAACACGTGGATACAAAAATAGGTATATTCTCAAAACACACAATATTAAAGGGAAAATGAACTGAAACACGTTAAATTGCTGCTGCAGAAGTCCTCCTGAAGGGGGTGATCTTGGGAATGCCAGGAACACGGATCAAGGAGAATTCTGCTACGATCGTCCGTCTGAAACAATATGAGGACCGAGGTTACAAATCTAATGCTGGAATTTGGGGAATGAATTACTCGGGTGTGCGCTGAGGGCGCCAAGGACTTCCCCGAGGTGTTACTTGTGACTCAGAGCAACGAGGCAGTGAACACGTGGGCCGGGATTGAACCAAGAAGCATCAGGGAATACCAAGTTATAGGCCCAGAAGTTTAATAAATGCACAAGGGCGAAGTAACGTGACTAAGCAACTCGTTCTAGGTACTTTACCACATCGTAGAGGCGTAAGGCTGACGTCGGCGTCCAGTGGCGTCTTCTGCCAGGGTCCACGTGTGTGCGTTGACAAAGGGCCTCCCTCACCAAGGAACTGCTTTCAAGTCGTAGGTTGGGGGCGGAAAAGGGCGCCCTTGTGATGATAAAAGGCCGCATTTGAGTTTCCGCTCACTTTGGGACATGCAAATCCCCACTTGCAATCTTTGATGGCCACGTGGGTGGGGGTACGGAGCAAAGGGCAGTTGTTTTGTAATAGCTGCGTTTCTGATCAGTGCACATTCCCGCAGGTTTAATCAATAAACAGGAATGGTTCTAGTATGTATTGAGCGAGTTTACGTGTCAAATTCCAACAGGTAGTCGTTTCGTTTTGTATCCTGAAACGCCACAAGTCGACTATTGTATTTTATTTGTATACTGGTTACTGGAATAACACATTCATCTGTGCGTTAACACAATTCCAGGTACTAGAAAAAAGGCAAAATACACATACGAAAAATTCTATTTCAATAAGGAACCGAGTTTTCTTGAAACATAAAACAGCTGACATGCGCACTGTACTATTATTGTTTATGTATGACGTCACGGACCAACAAGTGCAGTACTTGAAGTAATAAGGTGGTGTACAGTAATAGGACAAAGTTGCCACTATCAGTTATTTGTAGTGGTACAAGGTGTTCGGTACACGTAGACTGTACATGTTGATTGTTTCAGTCCATTCTGTATCTAACTGCTGACAAAACCTGTTGCAATCTTGAAGTATAAGTGACGTAAATGGTGTCGGCCCTACTAGACTGCTGGTAATTCACGCGAGAACCTCCAATGACAAACACTATCAGGTATGTGTTTTAATCATTTAGTTTTCGGGCAAGACAAAGAACAATTATAGTCTGTCTTAACCTGAAATTAACTGCGTTAGATCATCAGCCATTCTTATCCAAGGGTTAGGTTAGTTTAACTCCTTAGCTTACGTGTAACCGACACTAGGCCTATCCTGTCCTGTGCTAGTCCTAACTTGTGGTAAAATTGCTTTGTTCCTTTGGAAAGACCAGACAAAATTTCATAACTATTCCCACGAACACTATTAAGTAAAGTTAAAGACAGGAAATAGCCTATAGCTTAGGTTTAGGCTATTGATGACTATTTTGCAATAGCCAAGATTTTGGTAAAATAGCAGACGAGGCCTAATGCCATGACCCTCCAGCTGAACAACTACTAGTTTACATGCATATTCGGTCTGGTTGCCTTGTGGAGTACCAGCCCCACAGTAATAAATGTATAAACACAAAAGATGGCAAATAGGCTAGTACAGTATATCCTAGGCTGGTCCTGGTCGTTTCGGCCGTAAGTCACTTAGGCCGTAACATCCAAAACGGTAATTCTAAGCCGGCTGTCCACGGTGAGCTAGACTGTGGCAATTGGCGTTTTTCTATGTTATTTTACTTGCTTTACAAGAATTTAAAGTAATATTTTGTCTGCCGGTTGTAAGTAAACTGTAATTGACCTTTGAAGACTACACAACTTGAATTACCTAATGCAGGGTAGGTCTAAGCCGGCATTCATGGCAAGCCCGCCCCTACCTCAATAGCTAATACGGCAAAATTGTAACCAGTAAACACCTCTAGGTATGTTGGTATTTTTAGGGTGTTTACTGGTTACACTTTTGCCGTGTTAGCCTTGGAGGGGGGGGCTTGCCGCTGAATGCTGGCTTAGACCTACCCTGCGTTAGGCACCAAGTCGCATAGTCTTCAAGGTCAATGACAGCTTAGTTACAGCCGGCCGACAAAATATTACTTTAAATTCTTGTAAAAAGCAAGTAAAATAACATAGGAAAACGTCAATTGCCATAGTCTAGCTCACTGCAGACAGCTGGCATAGAATTACCTCCAAAACAATGTAAGACGTCATGTTTATGGTATTTACCATTATTATTTCATGTTTTACGTACATCCCCAAGGGGCTGGTACTAAACACGGCGCCCATTTTGCACGTAAAAGTGCTTTTATGGCCTAAGTGACTTACGGACGAAACGACCCGAATGCTCCTAGGCTACACATGAAAGATTAAATATAGCCTATTGGTTGTCAGCTGGCAGATAACAAGCTGTGTAGTAGTGTGCAATTTTATCTAGATTTTATTGTGGTCTTTCTATTAAGTAAAGTCCAGGATCTGTTAGGAAGGCTTAAAATCAAAGCATATAAACTCCAGAAGCAAGTTGTATAAAATTATAATAATACAGCAAATACAAAACATGGGATTGTTCTGACACAATACACAAACCCTCGGTCCTTTATATTAGGAATCACTTTATGCGAAGCTGGAAATAGCCATTGAACTTTCAAACAAGTTGGTTAGGCAGTTAACTACTGTCCAGAAGGCGGGAGTCCCGCCTGCTCAGATGTAAACATTCCAGTTTGGGTAGAACTAAGCAATCCCTTTGTAAATTAACTTTTTCTACAGTATTTTGGTTGCTAATTAAGAATTTACCTTCAATTTTTGTCGCACGACTGTAATTAACTACAGGGCTTCATCCGACAAGCTAGGGCACCCGATGGGAAAGCAGGGTTATGGGTGATGTATACCTCTGGGACAGAGTGATTTGCTCCCCCATTGTTATTATCCTACAATTTAGGGGACCCCTAGGGAAAGCAGGTTTATGGGTGGGTAGACCATAGGAGGAACAAGACGTCTGAGGTAGCCCTTACAAAGACAAATACGGTACTTTCGCTACTACTGCTATTTCGAATGCTGCCGTGTATGCACACTTATAGGGGAGCTTTTGGTACATATCCCGATTCTTACTGAGGAAAAATGGGGTGGGGGCTGGCGGGTCTGAAGCTTATAAATACTTATCCAACCAATCACGTTATACCATTAACTCTACATTGAGAAAAACCCTCCTAATTCTTCCTACTACAGCGCAAATGGATGGTTAGGAATGGGTGAAACGACATTTGGATTCACACTCCTAGTTACTTATATTTCTTTCTGTTTTTGTTTTTTATAACCAGCTTTTCTTTCTGCTTGCCTCTATTTCGAGTTCCTTATTCACAATTATTACTGCTCCTGTACATGAATACATTCCCTCCGGGTGATGTTTACCTTATATGTAAGCGTTACAATGCAGCATTACAATTAAGGAGAGGCCTTGAAGAATGGGGCTGCACCCTAGAGGAACTGTGAGGGAACAGGGGGTTTCAGGAGGAATTGAGAAGTTTGCTGAGGTAATTGTATACAACGACCTCAGGGAAGGGACTACAGCGACATCTTTGGTTTGTCTGTCGCGCCTCGAATCCTTTTGGGGACCCAAGAAGGAACCCAAGGCTTTGGTGGGGCTGCCGTGGTCCACGCTTGCCGAGGGGGGTCCTCGATCAGGTGGATGGTCTTGTGTCTGGGCAGGACAATTCACTATGATCAAACCGCTCAGACAAGCTATTTCCCCCTCATCTGCCTTGTCAGAAGCATTTCTATATGCCTTCAGAGAGGTCATTGCTGCCTAAACAGGTTGACCCGGACCTGGCTCGTCTGGATCCGGATCTCTTGTTGCAGCAACCTACTGCAGAGAATGTCTCCCTCTCTCAGCAAGAGGCCGCAACCCTGGAAGCCACCGCCATGGCAGCTTTCCAGGCAGTCTCCTGCTTCTTCAGGCGCTGTCGTACCTGGGGAAGACTCCACTTTCGGGAGACTATGCCAGTCTGGAGGTAGAGCCATCTCTTACCTTGCCCACCAGATGGCAAACCTGGGGCTAACCTGGTCTTGAAGCCGAGGGACGCCGTTCTTTCTCGCTTCTCCAGGTCTGTGGGGCCGGAGTCGGCAATGACCCTGCGGAATGGACTGTTGCTGGTGTCTACTTCTCTCTTCCCTAGAGAGTTGGTGGATGCTGCAGTGGACAAACGTCGGGTGGATGACAGCGACCGCCTTGTTCACCAAGCAGTGGCCAAGACCTCCGGGTCTTTGCGTTCCACTGTGGCCAGGCCCTTGGGTCAGGCTAGCTCTACCTCAGCCCCTAAGAAGTCCCAGTCTTCCAAGGGATCCTGTGGAAACACCCAGCCTTCTTCTTCCTCTGGAAAGGGTGGGTCTTTCCGCCCCTTTCAGTTCCCTTTCCAGTCCGGTAAAGGGGACGAGTCGAAGAAGAAGAAGGGGAAACCTAGGGGCGGCATTCCCCCCAAAATGCTGCCGAAGGTGGGGGGTTGCCTGTCGAGCCATTGGGCAACATGGCAGCGATACAGAGCTGAGACCTGGATAGTGGATGTGCTTCGGGAGGGATATCTACTACCCTTCAAGTCTCAGCCACCTCTCACCTACACTCCGGTCCGTCTCCGCACCTATGCCTAAGGAACACCGAAGGACTGCACTAGAGCAAGACGTTCAAGCCATGCTGAGCAAGGGTGCTGTGGAATTCATGTCGGACCGGTCCCCAGGCTTTTACAGCCATGTCTTCCTCATAGAGAATGCCACAGTGGGATGGAGACCGGTCATAGGCCTCTCTCCCCTGAACTGATCTGTTTGTCAGACTCGGTTCACGATGGAAATGACGCGTATCGTGCCCGCGGCCATCAGGGAGAACGACTTCATGCTTACAGTGGACTTGAGGGATGCGTATTTCCAAATACCCATTCATCCACCCTCTCACAAGTACCTCTGTTTTATCCTCGGGGAGATGGTCTTCCAATTCAGGGCACTCTGCTTCAGGCTCTGGACCGTTCCCCAGGTGTTCTTGAGAGTCTTCTCTCTCGTGTCAGCTTTGGCCCATTCGCACGGGATATGTCTACTGAGGTATCTCGACAACTGGCTGGTCCTAGTGAGCTCCTGCTCACAGTTGCTGCAGGACAGGGATCGGCTCCTCAAGGTTTGCCACGATCTTGGGATCATGGTGAACCTCGAGAAGTTGGATCTCACCCAAAAGCAGAGGATAAAGTACCTGGGCATGATAATAGACACAGTAGCAGCGAAAGTCTTTCCCTTGGACTCTCATTTCAGCAGGTTCAGGCAGGCAGTACATCCATTCCTGTCTCAACAGGAACAGCCAGCCCGGCAATGGCAAGTCGTCATTGTTCACCTGTCGTCACTGGAGAAGCTGGTACCTCATGGGCATCTTCACCTGCAGTCTCTACAATGGAGACTAAAGGAGTACTGGTCCCAATCCCGAGACCCCCAGTCCTTTCTCATCCCTCTTTCCGAGGAGGTGAGAGAGAACCTTCGCTGGTGGATGGATGACAGGAACCTCTTGATAGGAGTATCCCTGGACATGCTGCTGTTCTCAGACGCATCGAGCGAGGGATGGGGCGCACACCTGGAGGAGTTGCTGACTTCGGGAGTGTAGCAGCAAGACGACAAGCACATTCACATCAGCATCCTGGAACTCAAGGCAACCTTCGTGGCTCTCCAAGAGTTCTGAGATCGAGTGATGGGACACTGTGGTACTGATGAGCGACAATACCACGGTAGTGGCATACGTCAATAAGCAAGGGGGTCTAGTATCCCTCCTGCTCCACCAGTTGACAATAAAGGTGCACGAGTGGGCCACCACTCGGTAGAGCTGTCAGCCAGGTACATTCCAGGCAAGAATCAGATGATCGGAACCGAGTGGTCCATTCACTCGGAAGTCACGGAAAGGCTGTTCGACCTGTGGGGGTGTCCAGTCATCAATCTGTTCGCCACCCGGCACAACAGAAAACTCCAGGTCTTCTGCTCTGTCATGCCAGACCCATGGGCCGCTGCGGAAGGCGCGTTCCAGCACCCATGGGACAACCTTGACGTATACGCCTTTCCTCCGTTCTGTCTGATTCGCGGAGTAATCAACCAGGCCTCGAGGGGATGGGTATCAGTTCCGCTCAATTTCGTCCTGGATTTCGTAGTGAAGACTGAGAATCATTCAGTCCCTGATGCACCATTTGAGTCTTTCACGATCCCCTCCCTAGAGGACTTTGTAGGTAATGAACCAGACGAGATGCTACTGTGTCCTGTTAGAGTGCTGCGGCGCTCCCTGAAGAGGACTCGATGTCTCCGGCCTGAGTGTTGACGACTCTTCATTAGTACTGGCTCGACCAAGAAAGGTGTCCAAGAACACGATCTCTTTCTGGCTTCATGAGACGATAAGGAGAGTGTATTCTGCTGCTGGAGAAGATGACACCAGTACACTTCATCTGAGAGCTCACGAAGTCCACAGCATTGGTCTGTCCCTTGCATTCTGGAGGAACCTGTCGGTTCTTCAGGTGTTGAAGGCAGGTGTGTGGTCCCAGCAGACCACCTTCACCTCCTTCTACCTCCGGGATGTTGCTCACAACTCCTTGGACACTTTTTCCTTGGGTCCTGTGGTGGCTGCTCAACAAGTTGTGTAGCTTACCTGGCTCCTTTAACAAGACGGTTGTGATTGGGAGAATGAATGTAGAGTGACTGGCCTCTCTTCTTTCTCCCCATCTCGGCTCTCTTCCCATGGGCGGGGAGTGGACGTGCTGTTACATGCTGGATCTGGCAGTCGATGCAGGTAATCACTCAACGGGAGCTCCCATTTTGTTTTCTGTTGAGGTTTATAGAAGCAACCCCACTCCTTCCCCTTGCAAGGGGAGGGGGGGGGGAAGGAGATCATGACAATAAGAAAAACCCAATCCTTGTGATTGCCTTAATGTCACGGACTCCAAGTTCTTCCCAGCCTACTTTGCATGAAGTGACGATTCCTCTTTCATGCAAAGGGACCCAGAAGTCTGATAATTGATCCCGCGTTTCTTACAACCCATCATTTTGTCAGAGGCAGTTTTTCCCTTCCTCGCTCTATCGACCAGGGAGGGAAGACAAGGTGTGGTGAACTCCAATCAGTTCATAGAGACTCACTGAGATTCCTCCCTCCAACCACTGAGTCTTCCTAATGTAAAGGACCGACGGTTTGTATATTCTGTTGGAACAAATCACAATTTTTTTTTAAAAGTAAATTGTATTTTTCCTAACTATACAAACCTGAGGTCCTTTACACTGCATTTCATGCCCACCTCATGCCACCCTTCAATCTGATATCTGGGCCGAAAGGGAAATTGGAATGTTTACATCCTGGCAGGCGGTACTCCTGCCTCCCGGACGGCAGTTAACTGCCTAGCCACGTTGTTTGAAAGTTCAACGGCTGTTTCTAGCCTACGCTGAAAGTGATTCCTAATGTAAAGGACCCCAGGTTTGTATAGTTAGGAAAAATACAATTTACTTTTAAAAATTAAGATTTTTGGAAGCAGTGGGAAGCCAGGTCAGTAGAGCCATGGGTACTTCAAGTGCTGAAAGAAGGATATTTGATCCTTTTCAAGGAGAAACCTTGTTTAACGTCTTTTCCCATCACCTCAAAGGCATACTCAGGAGGCTTGGAGAGGTTTTTGACCCTCTCAAAGGAAGTTACAGCTCTTCTCCAGAAAAGAGCGATAGAGGAAGTAGAAGACGAGACCAGTCCCGGATGTAAGCGCTTTGAACTTCTTTCAAACCATGAAGTTCAAGATTGCAGACGAACAACTCAGTTCTTGATACAATTCGTCAAGGAGACTGGATGATCTCCATAGACATGAAAGATGCTTACTTGTATATCCCAATGCACTGGGATTCCAGGAAATTCCTGAGATTTGTATTCCAGGACAGGGTTTTCCAGTTTTGGGCTCTGTGCTTCAGGTTGTCCACAGCCCCTCAAGTCTTCACCAGAGTACTAGCCCCTTTATCACAATGGTTTCACCTGATGGGTGTGAAAATATGCCTATATCTGGACAACTGGCTCCTACGATCGTCATCCCAGAAGAAATGTACCGAGGACCTTCTCAAAACTCTGCAGTTAGCCCCGGATTTAGGCCTTTTGATCGACCAAGAAAAGTCCCAACTAGTCCCTTCTCAATTAATAGTCTATTTGGGGATGAGGATAGACTCTCGGACTTTTTGGGCTTTTCTGTCAGACAAGAGAGTGCAGTCGTGCACCCAAAAGATCCGTCACTTTCTGAATCTACGGTCCTGCTCTGCCAATGATTGGATGAGCCTTCTAGGAACCTTCTCCTCCATTGAGATGTTCTTTTTGTTGGGGAGACTGCATGCAAGGCCTTTACAGTTCTTCCTAAAGGCCAGTTGGAGCTGGAAGACTCTCGGATTCTTTGTATTCCCCATCACCCAGGGAATAAAGAAGGATCTTTTGTGGTGGCTCAAAGAAGGAAGGTTTCTCATAGGAAAGTCTCTATTTCGTCTGAGCCCGAGTTTAACATTATTCTCTGACACATCAGATCTGGGTTGGGGAGCAGTTCTAGGATGTTTGGAAGTTTCAGGAACGTGATCTCTACAAGAGATGAAACTTCATGAAAGAGTTGAAGGCTATTCGCCTGGCGTGTCAACATTTTGTTGCGGTGACTCGCGATGCAGTGGTCACGGTACATTCCGACAGCACAACTGCTCTAGCATATATCGACGTTTGATGGGAAGCCCTGAACTTGTTTATTACTTCCCTCACTAAACTGAACAGAGCATACACCTCCAGATTTTACCAGTCCTGGAGCATCTCATCCATTGCCCACGATTGAGAGTCCGGTGCTTTGGCTTCAAAAACAATGGTTTCTGGACCTTTTCAAATTTCTATCGTACTTTCCACGGCTCCTTCCACAGAGGAAAGATCTGCTCAGACAACCTCATTTTAACCGGTTTCATCAAGGTTTGTCCACTCTCGCTCTGACAGGCTTCAGACTGTCACGAAGCTTGTCAGAGCGAAAGGGTTTTCAAGAGAGGTTGCGAATGCTGTTGCGAGATGTAGACGCGAATCTTCTACCAACCTCTACCAAGGTAAGTGGGCAGTATTTTACAGATGGTGTAAGGAACATACTGTAACATCTCTTCTTCTATCTCTATAGCCCAGCTAGCTGAATTTTCACCCTGAGGTCTTCCCAGGGCCTATTTACGTCTACGATCAAGGGCTACAGATCTGTGCTGAACTCAGTGTTCAAGCATGGAGGTTTGGACACTTCCTCTAACCCAGATATTTCGGACTTGGTCAAATCCTTTGACACCATGAAATGAAAATCGCAATTCCCAATGTCTTGGACGATGTAGTGCTGCATTGGTTATCAGGCCCTCCTTTTGAACCAATGCACATGTCTTCTTTTAGAGATTTGTCCAGAAAGACTGTTTTTAAACATCTAACTTACCTGGTAGTTATATATATAGCTTAAGTCCCTGACGTCACGGCAGAATTTCAAAAACTCACGGCAATCGCCGATCGGTAGTCAGGTGAACCACCTGTGCGCCCTCTACCCAGGTACCTGGAACCATTCCAACTATTCCTCAGATCTTCCCTGCTGCTGTGTCGGTAACATCGATGGAATTTCGCTCGTAGCCTGTGTTTTTTCGCAACTTATTTTGGTGAAGTACACTTTGGCTTGGCTTTTGCTTGTTCGCTTTTGGATTTTCTTATAACATATCTATCTTCATCGAGTGTGAAAATGTGTGTGGGGATGCAAGCGGCTTGCTAAAGTCTCCTTGGATCCCCACTCAGTATGTCTGAAGAGCGGGAATGGAAGACCGGCTCAGAAGAGCCAAGAGTACTGTATCTCACTCTTTTTGATATAACCGGGGAATAGTTAATTCTTTTCCCCTTGCTAACTATCCTATTGATCCTTCTCCCGTAGTGGTAGTCTCTGAAACCCCTACTGAAACAGGTAAGGACCCAACACTTCATGTTTTGTTGGCTGCCATTCAGACCCTGCCCCAACAGGTAAAATCCCTCTCAGAAGACAGGGATAATATGTGATCGACAATAAGAGATCTAAAAATAAAAGTGTTAATATGTTGTTAGTGCAAGTGCAGTGGAGGGTGCGACCGCTCGGTCCTGTTGTGCTCCTAGTCCTGGACCTCTTCCAAGCTCACCAACCCCTGTGAGAAGGAAAGTCGAAAGACGAAGGGAGGCAAGAGGCTTTAGCTACCGAGCGGTCGTCCCCTCGAGCGTACCTGTTGACGCTTCCCAGGGCGCTCACCCTCGCCATAGGAAAGGCGAGGTTAAAGTGTTTTTCGTCCATTGGTTGCTGTACGTCAACCGGAGGAAACTTTTTTGACCGATGTCGCACAGGCGGCCAGTTCTCAAGTAACCTCTAGGTTTGGCGGGACAGCGAATGTTAGAAGTCTGGACGCCAGGACTCCAGGAGGAAGTCAGGCGCGAAGCTGGACGCCAGGGCATCGAAACGTCGAGAAGCTGGACGCCAGGACTGTCAGAAGTTGGACGCCAGGACGCCAGGCTGGAAGCTGGACGCCAGGACGCCGGGCGAGAAGCTGGACGCCAGGACGTCAAGTTCGAAGTTAGACACCAGGATGTCAGGCGTCATTGCTGGACGCCAAGACATTAAGCTTTAAGAAAATGGATGCCAACACGCCAGGCGTCCAAGAGACTGGACGCCTGGCGCCAAGATGATATTTGAAAGACGTCTCTACTTCCGTCTTCGGAAAATCGGAAAAAGAGAACGATAATATCTTGCATTCTCCTGTGAATCCTATTGTAAAGATTTCCGACGAAGACAATATAAAAGGCCATCAGTTTTCATCAGACTTGAAAAGACTTATGAAGCGATTTTCGGAAATTTTTTCCAGAGAAATTTAACCTGACTGCTCCTCATTCCCCGCCTTCAGAATTTACTCTTGCGAAGGCGTCTAAGAGGGCAGCATTTACGAAGAATGGATACTTTCGAAGGAGAAACAATGAAAGACAGCCTTTGTTTTTCCTCCAACCAAACTAGCTCAAGGTCTAGCTTTTAGTATCAAACTGAGAATCGTCGCCTCGAATACCTGCCCCTTCCCAGGAAGGAAGATGGAATTATTCAACTCGACTGACACAATCAAGAACTCATATATCTGATGTCGTGTATGGATAAAGGACTTATAGTTCCAACGAATCAACTGCATCTTTCTCAGCTGGAATCCTGAAGAAAAGAGCCCATCTTTGCTTTGCTCTTTCCTGGCTAATGGGGTCACGTCCAATCAAAATCAGAACTGATTTATACCTCTTTTTTCCTCTCACCTCTTCTCTCAAGATTTGGTAAAGAGGACTTTTCATCTTTGGCCCAGAAAACCACGTAAGATTTAATATCTAAAAACAGCAAGAAAAGTCCTACCAACGACTTTCATCGCTGAAAAGAGTAAGGCTGAGGCTTCCTGTGTTTCAGGTATCTCAGCCCTTTCGTGGTCGGCCCTCCGATAGAGGTTCCTCTAGGGCGGGTAGATGAATGGCAACGAGAAGAGGCTCTACACAGGGAAGAAAGAGAACCTGCCTTTCTTTTCCTGCAGACTGAGGTAGGAGCCAGACTGTCCAGCCTGAGGAGGCCCCCTATACTAACAAGACAATTAGACCTTTCTGCCAAATGCAACAACAGAACAAAGGCAAAGGTTCTTATAGCAACAAGTGTCTATGATGTTGCAAAAGGAGTCCAGACAGAGAGTTCAAGATCCGAATTCCCAGGATTCTACATTCGGTTATTCCTGATCCCCAAATGCTTGGGGGTTAGAGACCGATGCTAGACGTGATTGCACTCAACTTTTTTTGTGCAATGAACAAAGGTCGCTATTGAAACGACAAAATCGGTTCTAGCAGCGGTCGGACAGCATGACTGGATGGCCTCACTGGACCTCCAGGATGCGTGTTTTTACATCCCCATTCACCCGAACTCCAAGAATTTTCTGAAGTTCGTCCCACGGGAAAGGTTTTCCAGTTTCGGTCTCTTTGTTTCAGCCTAAACAGACAAGGGGATGACGTCTGGCTGGGAGCCAAGATCTCTCAAGAGCAAGTTACCCAATATTGAGGGACGTCATGATAAAACTTCATAGACTCCAGGTTGTTGCCACAGGAACAGCCCGAGCTCTTCCCTTCCAGCCCCAGGGGTAGCTTTCCTACTAAGAACAAACGTAGACAGTCCTGTTCAGTCAGGATACCAGGCTGCAAGAGCGTGGCGGACTCTGTGCTGCCTTCCGTACATCCTCCTCTTCCTCCTTAGGATTGGTACTGTCTGCTGAACCCCTCCACGATCCATTATTGACGATGAGGAGGAAATAATTGCCGTAGCTGAGGCTTCCCCACCCTGTCCCCAACAGCAGGAAGCCCCACATATAGCTTTAATACAAAATATGCAGCAGACTTTGTCTTCCCTGCTACAAAGCGTGACAACCAGGCAAAGAGAAGAAGGATAATAGACGTCCAACTAAAGCTTCTAGACGTCCAGAAGTTTAAGACGCTGAACATAGTAAATGAAACTCTAGACGCTGGATGCAGTGGCGTCAAGCATCTAGGAGTGAAACACCATGATGACAAGCGTCAATGAACCCAAGACGCCAAGCGTCAAGGCATTGACGTCAGGACGCCAGGCTTCAAGATAATGGAAGCCAAGACGTGGAGTTAGCTCAGGGCGCAAGATGCACTGGCATCAAGCGTCTAACAAAGAATTAGGTCTACTGATAAACAGATAGAAATCTCAGCTGATCCCATCCCAAGAGGTTCTATACCTTAGGATGAAGATTCAGAGTCAGGATTTTCGGGCTTTTCCGTTTATTGCAAAGACAGGACAAGCCTTAAGAAAATTTCAGAACTTTATAAAGAGACAGTCATGCTTGGCAAAGGAATGGATGAGTCTGCTGGGAACCCTTTCCTCGCTGGAACGGTTTGTCTCCTTTGAGAGGTTAATTCTATGCCCGTTACAGTTTCATCTAAATCGGAACTGGGACAAGGAAATAGAACTGGAGACCAAGTGCATCCCCATTTCGGAACCAATAAGACCGTATTTATAGTGGTGGAACGTCCCCGTCAAGCTCCAGGAGGTCCCTTCTCTATATTAGAGGAACCCAGACCTAGTGTTGTTATCCGACGCGTCGGACTCAGTATGGGGAGCAACACGAAGGAAATAAAAGTCTCGGGCTCCTGGACCAGAGAGCAGGAGAAGTTAAACATCAATTAGAAGGAACTAACTGCAATCCTTCTAGCTCTCAGGAGTTCGAACACAGTGGGGAACAAAGAGGTGCAGGTCAACACCGACAACACGGCAGCGTTGGCCTACATCAGCAAACAAGGGGCACTCACTCCAGGTCTCTATACGAGACAATAAGAGAATCTCTTCTTTGGGCAAAGGAGGAGAGTGTAAAATTAGTAACCCACTTTATCCAAGGGAGAAAAAATGTGAGGGCGGACATTCTGAGCAGGAAATAAAGTCCTCTCAACAGAATGAACGCTACATCAGGACTTTGGGGACATCCTTGCATAGATCTCTTCGCCACAGCGCAAACGAAGAGGTTGGACACTTACTGCTCTCCAGTACCAGATCCCGGGGCTATATACATAGACGCGTTCCTGGTGGACTGGTCCAACTTGGACGTGTATGCATTTCCCTATTTCAAGATAATACACAGGGTACTGAAAAAAAAAAAAATTTGTGTCACATGAGAGGACCGGAATGACCCTTGTGGCCCCTTACTAAACGACAAGAGATTGGTTCCCAGAGGCACTGGATTGGATGGTGGACATCCCGAGTAGCCTACCTCAGAGAGTAGATCTACTCAAACAACCCCACTTGGAAAGATATTACCAAAACCTACAAGCGCTACTAGTAACTGCTTTTCGGACTATCGGAAAACTCACAAGAGCCAGAAGTTTTTCAAGGAGGCAGCTGGCGCTATAGAAAATCAAGGAAGTTACCCACCATTAAGGTATACCAATCCAAGTGGGAGGTATTTAGAGGATGGTGCAAAGACAACCATGTGTCCTCTTCCAATATTTCTGTAACCCAAATTTGTATATAGAGAACTCACCAGCATGGAACCTAGACGTGGTCCTGAGGTTCCTCATGGGGAGTAGGTTCGATCCCTTGCAGAGGACATCTTTAAAGGACCTCACCATGAAAACTCTTTTCTTGGTCAGTTTGGCCGCAGCGAAAAGAGTTAGTGAGATACATGCTCTCAGCAAGAATATAGATTTTATGCAAGGCAAGGCAATCTGCTCACTGCAACTAGGCTTCCTTGCAAAAAATGAATACTCATCACAACCCTGGCCCAGAACGTTCGAGATTCCGAACCTAACGGACATAACAGGGGAGGAGAGAGAGAGAGTCCTATTCCCGGTAAGGGCTCTAAGGCTCTACCTGGATAGGACAAAGGACTTAAGAAGGAATTCAGAAGGGCTTTGGTGCTCAGTCAAAAAGCTCTCTGTATAGATGTCGAAGAATGCTCTGTTTTATTTTATCAGACAGTTGATAAAAGAAGCACATATGGAATGTAGAGAGATAGACTACAAGATTCTGAAAGTAAAGACGCACGAGGTCAGGGCAGTAGCAACCTCTGTAGCTCTTAAACAGAACAGGTCCCTGCAGAGTATCTTGGACACGACCTTCTGGAGAAGCAAGTTAGTATTTGCCTCTCACTATCTAAAACAAGTCCAGACTTTATGCGAAGATTGCTATACGCTGTGCCCGTTTATAGCATCTAATTCAGTAATGGGAGAGGGGAATACCCCTACAATCCCATAAACCAATACCCTTTTTCTTACCTTGGAATTGAGAATTTTTATGGTTGTTTGTGAAGACTGGACGCAGTCTTCCGCAATCATTGGGATGAAAGTTCCTTGGTAGAGCCCGGAACAAGGGTATTGAGAGGAGGTCTAGTCACATAGAGGTTATACACCGGTTGACAGCCCCTAGAGATTTTCAGCCCCCTGGGTGGATCGCTGGATCTCTTAAGGAATGCAGACATAATGAGAGGGAGTTCATTGAAGTCAGCTTCCTTAATCCAATCCCATAAAACAATACCCTTTGTTCTTGCCTTGGAATGGTTGAAATTTGATGGTTGTTTGTGAAGATTGAACGCAGTCTTCCACAATCATTGATTTTAGTCAGATGATCATTTTGTTCCTTGGTGATGCCCGGAACAAGGGTATTATAGGTTGTCTGTCACATAGAGGTTGGTACACCGGTTGGCAGCTCCTAGAGGTCTTCAGCCCCCTGAGTGGATCGCTGGACCTCTTAAGGAATGCAGACTTAATGAGGCGGAGTTCATTGAACTCAGCTTCCTTAATCCAATTCCATAAAACAATACCCTTTGTTCGTACCTTGGAATGGTTGAAATTTTATGGTTGTTTGTGAAGATTGAATGCAGTCTTCCACAATCATCAATTTTAGTCAAATGATCATTTTTGTTCCTTGGTGGCGCCCGGAACAAGGGTATTATAGGTTGTCTGTCACATAGAGGTTGGTACACCGGTTGGCAGCTCCTAGAGGTCTTCAGCCCCTGAGTGGATCACTGGACCTCTTAAGGAAAGCAGACAAAATGAGGGAGTTCATTGAAGTCAGCTTCCTTAATCCAGGTAAGGACCTTAAGTTGGTTTATTAACCCTTAAGCAAATTCCAACGATGTTGGCTGTCTCTGACCCTCCACCAAAGGTGTCAATCAGCTATATATAATAACTACCAGGTAAGTTAGATGTTTAAAAATGATATTTTCATAATAAAATAAATTTTTGAACATACTTACCTGGTAGTTATATATAATTAAATTCCCACCCTCCTCCCCTCTAGAGACTAGGGGCATGGAAGATCTGAGGAATAGTTGGAATGGTTCCAGGTACCTGGGTAGAGGGCGCACAGGTGGTTCACCTGACTACCGATCGGCGATTGCCGCGAGTTTTTGAAATTCTGCCGTGACGTCAGGTAAGTATGTTCAAAAAGTTATTTTATTATGAAAATATCATTTTTAATCGCCTTAGCCACAGCAAAACGAGTCGGTGAGTTGCATGCTCTGGATAAACAGGTTGGTTTTCCCAAGAGAATGCAGTATGCACTTACATTCTAGGTTTCTTAGTTAAGAATGAGAACCCTTCTAATCCATGACCTCGTTCTTTTTCCATTCAGAGCCTTACAGAGCTGGTGGAACCTTCGGATCAAGAGAGAGTGTTGTGCCCAGTGAGAGCATTGAGGTATTACCTCGAGAGAACCAAGAATATCTGAGGGGATTTTCATAATCTCTGGTGCTCCGTTAAGAATCCTTTGCGCCCTCTCACTCTTTGTTTATGAGACATTATTGAGGAATCTCACTTGGGGATTCAAGAAGATGGTTTATCTTTGTTAAAAGGTAAAAGCCCATGAAGTGCTGGCGGCAGACACATCGTTGGCTTTCAAACACAAGCTCTCTCTGTCTACAATTATCCAGCTGACTTATTGGAAGTTTCACTCAGTCTTTGCCAGCCATTATTTATGTGATATCGAGACAGTTTTCGAGGACTACAGCATGCTGGGTCCGTTCTCCACGGCTGGCGTGGCACTAGGGAATGAGGGGTAGGAGTGATCCTTTTATTTTCCTCTAACTCCTAGCCTTGTTTAAGGTTGTTGAGTTTTGGGAAGCCAGGGGGTTACTTAGTACCTCGAGTACCCTCCGATCTGTGTTTTTTATGGATGGGTAATAGGTTTTCAATTGGTGTTCAGGTAATATTGTTTTTTATGGTCATGTTGGTTGGTGTATGTTCACGCTGAGGGCAAGGTCAGTTATTTTGTTTAGCTTTTGTCAAGTCATAGGAGTCCTCCCTGACCACAAAGCTCCCACTGAAGTTGGGGCAATTCCTGACATTACAGGTCGTCCCTACAGGTCGAGATGAGCAACAACCGAGAGGCAGTACCTTCCTGCTCTTGCTCTCTCCCCAGGTAAGGTTACAACAAGCATTACGGCAATGCTGGCTTTTTTTTATATTTCAAATGCATTTCCATTTATAAATGTTTTTTGAGTAGTACGTGTCCATACTTCCCACCTCCTATTAATGTGGGATTCAGCTATCTAATTACTTGGTCAGTTACATATATAAAAGTGACATTTTTATAAGAAAATAAGTTTTTATATACATTGTATACATACCAAGTAATTACTTGATCGGAGCCCGTTCCTCGTCCCCGCACATGGACATAGAGCATAAATGAATTGAGCTCTTCAGCTATGATGTACCTGTACTTCCTCTGGAAGTGGGCGGGCCACTTAACTGCAACAAGACAAAAGAGTGCTTCCGTGAATTTCAATTCTAAAGCTGCTGTTAAAGTAGAAACTAATAGCTATATAAATACTTGGTAAGTATATATAGAACCATATTTTATTATAAAAATGTCATATTTCCTGTTCGGAATCATGTAATGTGTTCATTATATATTGCCGTTCTGTGGCAAGGACATCTTCGATATTACTCATAATTTCCTTATGGAATAGATCAAATGCTGCAAACTTTGCATCCCCTTTGGGGGGAGCTTGTGTAATCTGACTGAGTATCCGCAGCTGAACTGTAACTGCCTGTTCTGTTACCCAAGGGGTAGAGGTCCTGGGTGAGTTACTATACCCTCTGAAAATGTGGTCATTTCAATTGGGGTTAGGTGGATCCTAGTACAGTATCCCTTTTGGGGGAAGGATCCTGTTCAGCTTCTGATATAGCTGCACGGGGGATAGACTTCTTTACAGAAGGTTTCTCCCATGGTTGGCTGAAATTTGTGTCCCTGAGCCCAATGGGTTCAGCAAGGTCATTCCAGTAGCAATATCAACTTCATACTCTTTTGTAAGAATATCACCCCCAAGTGAAGATTCCTCTACTTCCTTCACAGGGTTAACCTGGGAGGTTGTTACGGGGTTTTGGCCCAAACGTAGATCTTCTGAGAAAGAGTTAATCTGCTGGAAAGATATAATCTCCCCCTTCCTCAACCTTGCTGAACCCCAGGACCCATCGAGACAGCTTAAAACGAGCTGTTTCATCCGTAAAACTTGCAGCCAGGCGCATATTACAAATTTCACACATATATGGCGACCAAGCAAACTTTTCTTGTTTTTCACAAGGACTATGTTTGTGGCAGGTGGTATGGGCCATACCCACTGGCAAAAAGCAAACTGAGCAATTTGCTGTGGAACACTTGAGCTGAGGGTCCTTCATAATGGCAGCCCTGCAAGTGAAATAAAACAAGTTGTTATTAAAAACTAATTAAGGATCGGGCACTTTTTTAACGACAGGTTGTTGATATATAGGGGTTTGTTAAAGAATATTGTGTGGAACTTCTGGGGAAAAATTTTTGTTCAGTGACCTTAGGTTTTGTGACGCCAGAGCATTTTTCGGCCAAAAATGGCCATTTTCAAAATGCATCTCCTCCTTTGCTTTTTGGTTTTAAGGGATGAGATTTGAACCACGTATAAAACACATATGGACCTTCGATACAAAGCTGGGGATTTTGATTTTTCAATTATTTTTCGAGATATGAACTTTTATTTTTTTAATGAAATTTTCCCGAAAAATTTACAGAAAAAAAAATTGCCAAAAATCAGAAACTCAAAATATTAAAAATCCACCCGAACAAAGCTTTGTTTTAATCTACCATGTTTCCCCATGTTATATTTAAAATTTCATTTAGATTGGTCCAATACTAAGGGAGGAGATGCATTTTAAAGGCGAAAAACTTATGTTTTGAAAAACGGGCCTTCAAAGTTTTAGTTACATAAAAAAAGTAAAAGGGACTTCAAAGACTGCGTTACAATTAATTCTATGGTTTTAATTTTTATTTTTGGGTATTAATTAATGCAAAATGATTATAAATAAGAATATTAATTTATTATTTATGTGCCTAAGACACATTCTTATAAATTTTAGGTTCCTGGTCCCCTGTCTGATCTTGCTGCAAGGTATTACTCTAGGTATCATAGTTGCCTACACTTTTTATTAGTGTCTCTGAATCCATCCCTTGCCAAATGGATCCTGGGAATTACTTTACATTCACAATTAGGGATTCGTGATTCAAGTAATTCATCAAGTCTTGCTTCACTTATTATGATCATTTTATTTTCAGGATCGTCTATAATATCAGCCTCCGAGCTACTGCTTTCTTTTTCTAAAATATCTTTTGCCCTTTGGTAGTGACGAACAAATAAAAAGGCGTTTAGGGGTGGATGTGGTTGGTCTCTGGTCAGCAGAGATCGCTGCCTGCGCCCGTTTGATGGGCGACAGCTCTCTCTCTCCGTCGCCCATTCCCTCTATGGCACTAATTTCTTGAACTCTTTCTTCTACTTCTCGCCTGGACTTTTCCACTTGGCTTTTCCGCATTCTAGAAGCATGAAGTGAACTCTTGACCTTTTAGGCATGGTGAAAAACAAAAACACCGCAGAAAATACAGAGTTCAGTCAAGGCTAGCGAGCATGAAAAACGTGTCCTTCTAGCTTTGAAGTTTATAGGCAACTCTCGGCTTACAGTCGGCGTCATGGTATGACGTGTGCGTTAATCATGGCTAGGAATAACTAAAAAGGTGCCAAGTAGGATATTATTGACATTATACATTTCATTTCAAAGGAAGTTTTCGTAATATATATCGCAAAAACTATACCAGACTAAATCATTTGCGCTACTGGTGTTTTATGGGTATATAGTTATTGTTACATTTTAGGCCATAACAAGAGAAATACGGCAAATTTTAGCATAATATTTCGTGGACACATTCTTGAACCCTATACTTTGTAAGCCATAGAATTTTTTTCAGCAAATCGAATTTTTAAAGATTATTGGTTTTTTTAGGCGTGTCCTTAATATAAATTGTTTTTAATAGGGACACTTCTGTAGATCCTCATATCGTTAGTATATTCTATATTACAGGTTAACTTGATTACAAGTGTGCAGTTGTGATACATTTTGTTAAAAATCCCATTTAACATAAGGTTTAGGTTAGTTTTGATGCCTTATATGGCTGTAATGCTTAAACTATTTAGTCTTTTTGCTATGGCTATATGAAATTTTAGTTCTAATTATCATGCCATTCAGACTAATCTTATATGAACTATTTCGTTTAATTAATTAACCCAAGCTACTGTTTTATATGGCTTAGGTTAATGCTTCTAGTATAATCTATGTTAAGCTAAGAAGAAAGGACTTCTTAGAGGGTTCTCGATTAACCTATTCTAAGCTTATTTAAAACTTATATCCTTAAAACTTGAGGATATAAACTATACTGTGCAGAAAAGAACCCTCTTGTAATCTAGTTTTCTGTGGCCGAGACTACCCTTTTGTCTGATATTTGGCCATTGCTGTGTTTAGGCTAATAGTAGGATATTCCCTTAAAAAAGGGGTCCTATTTAATCTGGTTAGGCTACTGCCTATTCTAGGTTTATATCCTTCTTAAGGATATAGACCGTAAGAACTCCACTAATGTGTAGCCTTACCAATAGGCTACCGAGTTGTAAAAATTAGGTTATTTTATTAAGAATAGGATATTGTTTATATCTAATCCTAGGCTATTTGGACAAAACTACTGCTTAGACCAATACAGTAATATGAAATTTCTTAATTGTTTTCTCTTAGCCTAGTATATTGCCTAATCCAGATTATTTTAGATAATTTTTAAATGTACAGGCTATATAAAAACAGAAACCCAGTAACCTTATAGTTAGGTTATTTAGTACTATTTCATCTAGACCTCAATAATGGGATGTTTCATAAAAGGTTATCACTTAACCTAACATAAGGTACTGCCTAGTCCTGGATTATTTAGATCATGCTTAACCCTTTCATATCTGTATAGTTATCACATCACTGAGGGCACATGAGCCCCGATGTGTCTGGGAGCTACTTCGACAGTGCGAAAAAATAATTATTTCGAAAATTCAGCAAAAATATAAATTTTATGCCAACAACGTTCATTTTGCTGTCCTTTTTTTCTAAATGTTTATATTTTATGGTGGAATAGTCAGAATAAGAGTCCCAGCCCTCTAAATACAAAAAATGTGAGTTATTGCACAAAAAAAAATCTTTATTTATTTTCATATTTTCCTCAGAACCCAAAACTATGAATGTCAGGCGAAATGAATTATTTTTTATGAGAAAGCCAACAAAATTTCTAAATATCGACATATAAAAGAATGGAAAACGAATAAGTCCAGCTGGTGAAAAAATTGATAGAAAAAGGGGAAGAAACAGAGCGCTCTGCCCTCTTTATATAGAATTATGAGAATTATCAAGAAAAAGATTTTTTGAAGAGCCCTATCTCGGTTATTTTTCATAGAAATTACTTTGTAAATATACGAAAATGTAGAGGAAAAGTTGAAGAATAATGTGAGAGTCAAGAAAAAATGGCTTTGGTAACGACAACAGTTTCATTTTGACGTTATAAATTGATTGAACGAAAAAAATGTTACCGTTGTCAACATTATCGTTCAGAGCTCAAAATCTATAACAGTTAGGCGAATGGATTATTTTTTATGAGAAAGCCAACAAAATTCTCTAAATATTGATATATAAAACAATGAAAAACAAATAAGCCCAGTTGGTGAAAAAATTTATAGAAAAGAGGGTAAGAAACAGAGCGATTTGCCCATTATATGGTGAGAATTATCGCTAGAAAAAGTTTTTTTGAAGAGCCCTATCTCTGTTATTTTTTTCATAGAAATTACTTTGTAAATATACGAAAATGTAGAGGAAAAGTTGTAGAATAAAGTGAGAGTCAAGAAAAATGGCTTTGGTAACGGCAACAGTTTCATTTTGACGTTATAAATTGATTGAAACGAAAAAAATGTTACCGTTGTCAACATTATCGTTCAGTAGCTCAAAGGCTATAACAGATAGGCGAATGGATTATTTTTTATGAGAAAGCCAACAAAATTCTCTAAATATTGATATATAAAACAATGAAAAACGAATAAGTCCAGTTGGTGAAAAAAATTTATAGAAAAGAGGGTAAGAAACAGAGCGATTTGCCCAAAACGTATGGTGAGAATTATCGCTAGAAAAAGATTTTTTTGAAGAGCCCTATCTCGGTTATTTTTCATAGAAATTACTTTGTAAATATACGAAAATGTAGAGGAAAAGTCGTAGAATAAAGTGAGAGTCAAGAAAAATGGTTTTGGTAACGGCAACAGTTTTATTTTGACGTTATAAATTGATTGAAACGAAAAAAATGTTACCGTTGTCAACATTATCGTTCGTAGCTCAAAGGCTATAACAGTTAGGCGAATGGATTATTTTTTATGAGAAAGCCAACAAAATTCTCTAAATATTGATATATAAAACAATGAAAAACGAATAAGTCCAGTTGGTGAAAAATTTATAGAAAAGAGGGTAAGAAACAGAGCGATTGTTTGCCCGGCGATGGTGAGAATTATCGCTAGAAAAAGTTTTTTTTGAAGAGCCTATCTCGGTTATTTTTCATAGAAATTACTTTGTAAATATACGAAAATGTAGAGGAAAAGTTGTAAAATAAAGTGAGAGTCAAGAAAAATGGCTTTGGTAACGGCAACAGTTTTATTTTGACGTTATAAATTGAAAAATTGAAATTTAAAAAATGTTACCGTTTTCAACATTATCGTTCGTAGCTCAAAGGCTATAACAGATAGGCGAATGGATTATTTTTTATGAGAAAGCCAACAAAATTCTCTAAATATTGATATATAAAACAATGAAAAACGAATAAGTTCAGTTGGTGAAAAATTTATAGAAAAGAGGGTAAGAAACAGAGCGATTTGTTCGCGATGTTGAGAATTATCACTAGAAAAAGTTTTTTTGAAGAGCCCTATCTCGGTTATTTTTCATAGAAATTACTTTGTAAATATACGAAAATGTAGAGGAAAAGTTGTAGAATAAAGTGAGAGTCAAGAAAAATGGCTTTGGTAACGGCAACAGTTTCATTTTGATGTTATAATTTGATTGAAACGAAAAAAATGTTACCGTTGTCAACATTATCGTTCAGTAGCTCAAAAGCTATAACAGTTAGGCGAATGAATAATTTTTTATGAGAAAGCCAATAAAATTCCCTAAATATTGACATATAAAAAATGGAAAAACAAATAAGTCCAGTTGGTGAAAAAATTGATAGAAAAGAGGGTGAGAAACAGAGCGCTCTGCCCACATTCTATGGTGAGAATTATCGCAAGAAAATTTTTTTTTTTGAAGAGCCCTATCTCGGTTATTTTTCATAGAAATTACTTTGTAAATATACGAAAAAGTAGAGGAAAAGTTGAAGAATAAAGGAAAGTCAAGAAAAATGGCTTTGGTAACGGCAACAGTTTCATTTTGACGTTATAAATTGATCAAAACGAAAAAAGTTACCGTTGTCAACATTATTGTTCGTAGCTCAAAACTATAACAATTAGGTGAATGAATTATTTTTTTATGAGAAAGCCAAGAAAATTCTCTAAATATCGACATATAAAAAAATGAAAAACCACGAATAAGTCCAGTTGGTGAAAAATTGATAGAAAAGTGGGTAAGAAACAGAGCTCGCTGCCAGGCATAAGGTGAGAATTATCGCTAGACATTTTTTTGAAGAGCCCTACCTCGGATTTTTTTCATAGAAATTACTTTGTAAATATACAAAAATGTAGAGGAAAGGTTGAGGAATAAAGTAAGAGTCAAGAAAAAATGGCTTTGGTAACAGCAACAGTTTCATTTTGACGTTATAAGCTGTTCAAAACAAAAAAAAAAAAATTACCGTTGTCAACATTATCGTTTATAGCTCAAAAGCTATAACAGTTGGGTGAATGAATTATTTTTTATGAGAAAGCCAACAAAAGTCTCTAAATATCGATATATATGATAATGAAAATGAGATTCAGAGCCCTGCCTAAAATCCAGACATCTCTTATGTGATGCACTAACAAATTTCCGCTAGTTTTACCGTAAAAAACTTTTTATGTAAAGCATGTTGGAAACTGTTCTCGATTGACGCCGCTTGTATGTAAACAGCCACACGTGTTTACCCAGCCTCGAACGCATGGTCTCTGACAGAAGTGTGGCCTGTCAGGCCTGCGTGGGTGCGATCAGCTGATGTCATTGTGAGAAATTTTACTACGCCATGGATTTGCGCATGCGCAGTAGAGGAACTAAAAATTTATAGAAAATAGAGGATACCAAACAGAGTGTTTCAATAATGTAATCCTACATTTTATAAAAAAATGTAAGATACGAGAGAAAACGTGGGTAGGATCAGCTGATTTCATTGTGGGAAATTTACTATGCCAGGAATTGCGCATGCGCAGTATAGGCACTGCTTGCCTGGCGACGATGCCTGAGTTACACGGTCCAAGGTATGCTTTAGCCTATGGAAACCACCAACTGTCCGAAAATAAAAAAATTTACCCTACCACACGCATTTAAAAAAATGTCGGTAAATTTTACGTACAATTACGCTCAGTCAGACAAGAAGGGGGTAGGGGGTTATTGCGTAATATGACGCCAATTGGGCAGGAAAGGGTTAAGTATACAGGCTATATAAAAGGAAAAAGTCTGCAGCCTGTTTATGTAATCCTACAGTCTTTGGTGTAAACTAGACTGCTGCCTAGGCCCATAACAGGATATGCCTTAAAAGGTTCTTACCTTAATTTAGGTTGTTACCTAATCCAGGTTATTTGTTTCACCTTTCTTCTTCTTCTTCTTCTTCTTCTTCTTCTTCTTCTTCTTCTTTAACGTGCTTTTTTCCCGTTTTTGTATGGGGTAAGCACGATGCCTTCTTTTGAAGGACTTTTGATTTGGCTTTGGGGTAGACCGTAGTCTCGATCAGCTGCCCTGCCTGACATCGCTTAGACCCCGATAGCGTGTGTTACATGTATCATACCAGACCCAACGCCCTTTCTCCCAGCAGCGAGATGTTGTTGTGCGGGTAGGTCGAGAGTTCGAGACGTGTGAGATGTTTGTTATGTTTTTAGAAGATGTTGTAGTGGCTTTGTTTTGTGTGTGTATTTAGTCTGTAACACCCATTTGCTTTTTTAAGCAAACCTATCCGTTGATTACATACATAATCCCGGGGTGTCTACACGGATAGCAAAGTGTCCGCCTCTCTGATCAGTCGGCTGCGGATTTGAACCCGCACCACAGACCTCTACGAAGTCCGAAGCTGCTGCTGTAATCGACTGCGCCATCGAGGCTCTGTTATTTGTTTCACCTTTAAGGATATGTAATCCTAGGTTATAGGCTACAGAAAACATCTATTATAATCTAAATTATTCTCACTGAATCTGATACAGGCAGTCTCCGGCTATCGTGGGGGTTCTGTTCCGACGACATGACGAAAAGTGAAAATCGCCAATTTTCGGTTATCGGCGCCTCTGTTAGGTATGTATCGGCACCAATACAAGATTATTGGCGCTGATAAGCGGAAATTGGCTCATAAAGTGCTGAAAATCGCTAATTTTCATCACTAGACAAGCACCTAAAAACCGGATTGCCAATAACCAGGGACTGCCTGTATAGGCTACTGCTTAGACTATTGTAGACATCATTATCTAAAAGGACTATCAAAATTGATAATAAATTGTGAAATATTTCTTTTGTTAAAACTTCTAAATAGAATGACAAATTCTTCAAAACAATTTGCACTTTTTACAATAGCAATCAGAGAAAGCACTGACCATGTGCTCACAAAAAACACCTGTTTTTGGCTTTCACACAAATTAATTACCTGTTCCACAGTTTAAAACTAAACATTTTTAACTGGAACAAAATTTTTAACTGGAACTTTAAAATAAGTTCTTAACTTTCAAATTTAGATGTTTCCATGATCCACGCTAATGAAAACAGAGAATCGAAATGCTGAAATTACGGAGCACTGGCTTTAGGTACGCACTCTACCATTGACCAGAAGAGTAATGGCTCCCTGGTCCTTTGCCAGTCCGGTTGGAAACAAGATGGCGGACTCACATGCACAATAGTCACTTCTCCTTCTTGCAGGCTTTGACAGAAAACTGGGTTCAGCTTTGCTGAAGGTAACGGAAAATGTCCTCTTATCTTTGAGTCCATTATACTCCATCATGTGTTATATTGTTTATCAATACAACAAAATACCCAGCTACAAGACCAGGTAAAAGAGAATTCTTTGATATTAGTCTAGTCACCAAGACGAAACGAGTGACTGCACTATCAGAAATGTATTTTATCCTAAAGAAGTACCAATGTGTCAGTTGATTAGATTCCGGTTGCCAGATTCAGTGGACTGGCACACTGATTGTCTAGTATCTCCTTGGGAGAAACTGAAGCCTTTGCTTTACTGTTAGTTTCTTGATGGCACTGTAGGACAGGGGTAGGAAGCTCCTAATGGTATGTATTGAGATTTTGCTACTGGTATATTTGTAGCTATTACAGAGCTCTATACAGGCAGTCCCTGGTTATTGGCGATCCAGTTTTACGGTGGTTGTTTAGCGACAACGATAACTGGATTTTCGGCGCCAATATGCACCGGTCTCTGCTTATTGGCACGCGATCCCCAGTTATTGGTGCTGATAGGCCTGGGATTTCAGCACTATTATCACCAATTCCCGGTTATCGGCAATTTTCGGTTATTGTCACGCTGTCGGGAATGGAACCCCTGCCGAGAACTGGAGACTGCCTGTAGTGCCCCACATCATTATGGTAGCGTTTGTTCAACAGTCACAGTTGATTTGAAAATGCTCAAGTTAAATATCAGTGTTACCAACAGGGAATCTATCATAAGAAGAATTTAATATTTTATACATCAAGGTAATTGTGTGATTTGAAACATGACTTACTACAGTAAGATTTGAGAAAAGAAATTTTGTAGCACTTGTATCTTGCAAATTTTGAATTATCTTTAGTTGAGTAGTTACTGAGTACCTGTATGTGGTATTAATAGCTTGTTTCATTTCAGGTGTTTTTGGTCCCCTTAAGTTTGCAGCATAGTAACCTGCAAATAAAAGAACTACGTAGTACATCACATTGTGCATCAAAATAGATATTAGTGCACGCACACTCCATAATGGCGTCAGGAAAACAAGGCCTATATGTTGTTGTATGGGAGTGGGAAAACAAGCAGGTTAGTAAATTCTTCCAAAATGTCACCTGTGTACTGATATTGTTTACACATGAAAAGCACACATCTTTTACAAAAGCCTGTCTGTGCAGAAAAACAGTTCTAAATCTCATTTAGAAATTAGGAAAGCAGTCATGAGATGTAGCACAAGCCCTCCTGTTAAGGTATTCTCATTTCATTTTGTTTCACATGTTGCAGCTTACCAAATTCTTGCTTTGTGGTCAGTCATATGAGTACCTCTATGAAGCGGCTCTTTTGTCAAAGTTTTTTTTTTTTTTTTTTTTTTCTCCATCTTGTATTAAGAGTCTGCCATAGGGTAGCATTTGCTGACCTTTCTCTTTGGCTGATGAAAGTCAGTTTCTCTGATTGCCTAGTTCCTTATATTGGCACCAGTTAGTCAGAAACCTTACGCAACCATACTTATTTTATTTTAGATATTGATCAAGATTTTTGGCCAAAGAATAAATAGTTGACGATAAATTTTGTGCAGAGTAGTATGACTATTCATTCTGTCTTCTGTATTGATGGTTATAGGCTTCATTTATATTTGTTTTAACAAGATGAAGCTTTTATTTATCATTAATTTTTTTTAACAAGATTTGAGGGGCATGCCGACCACCAAATTTCAAGGAATTATTGAATTTTAGTTATTAACAGTTTTCAACTGTTTTGTCTAAATAAACATATCCTGAAGCGATAAGGCTAAAAAACAGTTTTAGATTGGTTCATTGACAATTTTGGTCATTGCTGGCACTGTGAACCACAAATTGTAAGTAGATTTGTAAAAAACATCTGTATGAATAATTCTTGATAGGATCAAGTAAGTATACATTGTTTTGCGCTGTTACATGTGTAAATAAACATATCTTGAAACGTTATTGCTAAAGAAAAAAGTTCAGATTGGATCATGGACAATTTTGTTCATCGCTTGCAAGGCACTGTGAACAACGAATTGTAAAAAACGTAAAAAGAGTCTGTACGAATAATCCTGGATAGGATCAGTTTTGAGTTATAGTTCACTGTTTTGGACCATTTTATTGTAAATAAACATATTTTGAAACGTTATTACTAAAAAAAACTGTTTACAGTAAACCACCATATTTGTGTTCTCACGATTCACAGACCCACCTATCCGCTGATTTCTCTATGAATCATATATACTGTACAGTAAAACCCCCCCCCCTTGTATTTGCATTCTCACGATTCGTGGACTCACATATTCCTCTTTGGAACGTATCTACCCATTATTTGTGATAAATTTGCCCATTGGCGGTATTTTTCACTGAGAAATATTCATAAATATTGTATTTTCATCTCATTTTCATGACTAAATGCACTTTTTATGATAAAACTTAAAATACTCAGGTAATGCTCGAGTTATGATAATTCACCTTACGATAATTCGATTTTGCAATGGGGTAATCAATTAATACTGATACGACAATATTATTTATAAAATATTTTAAAATTTAGTGCAGGCGCAGGCAGAAGCGTAATCAGGCAGTGAGAGAGACCAAATTACAATAGACAACTTTTCCTTCATCTCTTTATCCCATCTTCTAGTTAAAAAAGTAAAATAGAATGATAAAAGTATTGTTGGTAACGTTATACTCTTGCGTAAATGCATACAGCCATAAACAACCAACCAAGAAACTGTTGTTTTTCTTGTAACCAATCGGATAACAACAGCCGGTTACCTTTATTTCAACCATTGTACGGTAATAAACAATTACCGTAGGTTATGGCACAAATGACATTAAGTAGAATAGGACTGATATATTTTTACATTATACCCTTATTCAATATGGATAAAAGATCGCAGGGAAATACTGTATACTGCTAAATTTAAGCTGCAAGTTGAAGCTGAAGCTGAGAAAACAATGTTCAAGCTGCTAATGAATATACTGCAAATTATTGTGCATGGGCAACATGGATGAAACTCGATCATAATTAAAATTGGAGAGAAAGTATTTTAATCAAAACTACTGGGCATGAAAGAACACATTACTGCTATTTTTACACCGATAAATGATAAATACGTAAAGCTTCTATTATGATGAAATCAAGTGAAAATAGCAAACGGAATCTTGAATTTTTTTTACACAAAACAAACACCCCCAAACGGCCATCATCAGTCATCATCTATTAACAAAAATAATGGATAAATTAATTTCACAGCGAGATGTATTTTAGTTATATTTCGACTTGAAAATACTTAGTATAACGAAAAATAACCTTGCCCCTTATAAATAAAGTATCTAGACTCTAGAGATTCATTTACACTAACTAGAAACAAGAAAAGCGCTCTAAACGGAGTTAAATGCGGCGAAATAAACTCAGCATAAACATTTCCAAACCAAAACACTGATTGCTGTGAACGCAAATTTTTAATACAAAAGCAATATAAGAATATATACAATATTATTGGACACAGTGAATTAAGGCATAACATTTTAAAAGATCCATGGAAAAGATGCATATTCATTATTTTGACTTTTGTATAATACGATATGCGAATATACAGTACAGTATAATGTAGGCTACACTACTGTGTATGTATACAATATACCATAGTGTAGGGTAAGTGAATTCTTGTTTGTTATTCAATTTCTCTTTGTATTGAATTATCATAAGTCACTCTGCATGAACCTCCAGAATTAGCTGATATTAATAATTACTATATTGCGTATGTAAAGAGTATATTGTATAGAGTAGGCTAGGCTACCATATATGTATACAGTACATGGTACTGAATACCCTAGTGTAGGCTAGGCTGTGTTCGAGATACGTTTTGGTATTTCTTACTTTTTTCCAACAAACAATGGTTTTTTTTTTTTTTTTTTTAACCTAACCCCACCGTAAGTAGGATAATACCTGTATAAGCATTTTTAGTTCGTTTTGTATGTGTTTGAACTATCAAAATAGGCAGTTCTAAGTGTTTTTTAGAAGGGTTCTAAGTATTTGCTGGTTTTAGCTATTTGTGGGGGGTGTGGTACACATCCCCCGTAAATGCGGGTGGTTTGCTGTATACACATTATTTGTGGAAAATTTGCCCATTCACGGTATTTTTCACTGAGAAATATTCACTAATTACTGTATTTTCATCACATTTTCATGACTAATTGCACTTTTTGTGATATAACTATTAAAATACTCAGGTACCCAGGTAGTGCTCGAGTTATGATAATTTGCCTTACAATAATTCGATTTCAGTGGGGTAAGCAATTAATACCGATACAACAATATTTATAAAATATTTTTAAATTTTGTGCGGGCACAGGCAGCTCCCTACAATCAGGCAGCGAGAGTGACCAAATTACAATAGACCAACTTCTTTTCCTCCATCTCTTTATCCCATCTTCTAGTTAAAAAAGTAAAAGAGAATAATAAAAGTATTGTTAGTAACGTTATACTCATGCATAAATGCGTACAGCCATAAACAACTGAACAAGAAACTATTGTTTTGCTTATAACCAAATCGGATAATAAGAGCCGTTTTGCTTGTATTTCAACCATCATACTGTGGTAAACAATTACTGTACTGTGGTTGTGTGACAAGTGACGTTAAGTAGAATAGGACTGATATATTTTTATATTACAGTATACCCTTATTTGGTATGGATAAAAGATTGGTAAGGAAATATACTGATGATTTAAGCTGGAAGTTGTAGCTGAAGCTAAGAAAACAGTGTTCAAGCTGCTAATGACTGTAAATTATCGTGCATCGGCAACATGGATGAACCGTAAATAAAATTGAAGAGAAAGTATTTTAATCAAAATTCTGGCCATGAAGGAACACATAACAGTAAACCCCCCGTATTCGCAGTCTCACGATTCGCGTACTCACCTATTCACAGATTTCTCTATATATGCATTATTCCCTGAAAATTTGCCCATTCACAGTATTTTTCACTGAGAAATATTCATTAATTACTGTATTTTCATTTCATTTTCATGACTAAATGCACTTTTTGTGATAAAACAATTAAAATACTCAGGTACCCAGCTAGTGCTCGAGTTACGATAATTTGCCTTACGATGATTCGATTTTGCAATGGGCTAAGCAATTAATACCGATACAACAATATTTATAAAATATTTTAAAATTTCGCGTGGGCGCAGGCAGCAGCGTACAACCAGGCAGCGAGAGTGACCAAATTACAATATACCAATTCATTTCCTCCATATCTTTATCCCTTCTTCTGGTTAAAAAAGTAAAAGAGAATGTTAAAAGTATTGTTAGTAACGTTATACTCATGCGTAAATGCATACAGCCATAAACAACCAAACGAGAAACTGTTGTCTTGCTATCAGTGAATCGATAACAAAGAGCTGTTTTGCTTGTATTTCAACCATTGTACAGTAGTAAACCATAATTGTAGTTATAGTACAAATGACGTTAAGTAGAATAGGACTGATATATTTTTACATTATACCCTTCTCCCTTATTAGGTATGGATAAATGATCGGCAAGGAAATATATTGCTAAATTTAAGCTTCAAGTTGTAGCTAAAGCTGAGAAGAAAATGTTCAAGCTGCTAATGACTATAAATTATCATGCATTGGCAACATGGATGAAACTCGACCTTAAATAAAATTGGAGAGAAAGTATTTTAATCAAAACTATTGGGCATGAGAGAACACATTACTGCTATTTTTACTCCGATAAACGATAAATACGTAAAGCTTGTATTATGATGAAATCAATTGAAAATAGCGAATGGATTCTTGATTTTTTACACAAAACATACGCCCCCAAACGACCAACATCATCTATTAACGAAAAAAATAGCAAAATTAATTTCACAGCAAGACGTATTTAAGTTATATTTCGACTTAAAAACACTTTGTATAATGAAAAATAACCTTGTCCCATATAAATAAAGTATCTAGAGATTCATTGACACTAATTCTAGCAAGAAAAGCGCTCTGAACTGAGTTAAATACAACGAAATAAAGTGTAGTCGATTTCATATCGATTGCTATGATCACAATTTATAATACAAAAGCAATATAAGAATATATACAATATTATTGGCTACAGTGAGTTAAGGCATAACATTTTAAAAGATCCATGGAAAAGATTCATATTCATTATGTTGATGTTTGTACAATACAATATGTAAATATAGAGTACAGTATAATGTAGGCTAGGCTACCATGTATGTATACATTATACCATAGTGTAGGCTAAGCTAATTCTTGTTTGTTATTCAATTTCTCTTTGTATTGAATTATCATAAGTCACTTTGCATGGACCTTCAGAATTAGCTGATATTAATAATTACTATATTGTGTATGTATAGTATAGAGGGATGAATAAATTTGTTTTATTTAGCATTTCCCAACGTTTTGTGTGAGAGAGAGAGAGAGAGAGAGAGAGAGAGAGAGAGAGAGAGAGAGAGAGAGAGAGAGAGAGAGAGAGAGAGAGTGTGTAATTGTCGTAAGTGAGTGCTTCTCTTTGTTGGAAGAGGATGAGGTCGTTAGTTTGTTTGCGGCGCTGTCTGTCTGTGGAATATGTGAAGGATTTTTCAGTTTTTCTGAGAGTCTTTAGTCAGAGCTAGTGCCGGTCAGTGGTTCTTGTGTGGGACAGTTTTTGTCGTATGCTTTTCTCGGAGTTGTTGGTCTTCTTGTTGGTGTGCTGTTTATTTGTGTGTGTGTTCCGTTTCTTTTTTTTTGTATTTCCTTGTGTTTGTGGTTGTTTGAGGTTGTGGTTGTTACAGCGGCCTTTATCCATCTCCAGCAACCGAAGATCAGGGTGAGTGTTGTTTGTTGTTTTGTTTGTGGGTTTGAATTCCGCCACATAAATTTGGCGCCCAACGTGGGGCAGCTGGTATTGCAGCTGCAATTGAGGTTGGTGGCTGGTAGTGTGACTGAAGAGAAGGATGGAAGAGGAACTGGTAAGGTTGAGAGAGGAGAATACGTGGTTGAGGGGTGAGAATGAGAGATTGAGGAGTCAGTTGGAGGAGGTGGAGGGAATGCTAAGAAGTGCAAAAGAAGAAATGAAAGGGGAGATGAAAGAGTCAGAAGAGAGAATGGAAGAGAGGATGGATAAAAGTTGGAGGAATGATGAGAAGTGTGGAAGAAATGATGAAAGGTATGTTCAAGGGTGTTTTTGGAGAAGGGGCTGTTGGAGGCAGGTTCTCTGGAACGTGTGAAGGGCAAGAGAGAAAGAAAAGGAGGAAGAAGTGAATGGAAGCGTGAGTGATGAAAGTGATATGGGAATAGGAAGTAAGAAACGAGGGAATGAGAGGCAGGGTAAGGAAAAGGGGAATGAAAAGCAAGGGAAGGAACAGAGGGAAAGTAAGGATAAGTCAGGGAAGAAAAGGGAAGAAGGGAAAGGAAAGGAAACTGGTAAGAAGAGTAAGGAAGTGGGAAAGGCCGGAAAGAAGGGAGAGGGTGAAGGCAGTAGTGATAGTGAGGTGGATGGAGGCGAGTGGATAAAAGTGGATAAAAAGAGGGGAAGAAGAGTGTAATGAGTAAGATGAATGTAAGTGTCGGAGGTGGACTCTTTGTATTGGAAGAGGGTATGAAAGGACAGAGTGAAAGTAGCGAAAGTGAGAGTGAAAGTGAGAAAGAAGTGAGAAAGGCTATGTATGTGAGGGAGGTACCCCGGTGTGAAAAGTATAATGAGTATGGAAGTAGGGATGTGCATGATTTCTTTAGGGAGTATGAAAGGTTTTGTCAGGATAAGTATGGGGAAAGTAAGAGAGTGTGGGCACGAGAATTAGGAGAGTATTTGACTGGGTTTTTACTTGATATGTATAGGGTTATTATGAGTGTGGGGATGTTGAGTATGACAAGGTGAAAGCTAGACTAGTTGAGCAAGCGAGGCGTATGAAAGCGAAAGTGTTAAGTATAAGAGGAAGAATGAATTTGATGAGGCAAGAATGAAAGCTGGGAAACCTTGTCACTGTATGCTTGTAGGCTGGAGACGTTGGCAAGGAAGAAGTTTGGGGATGATGGGATAGATGAATGTAAGGGAGTTAGTACGGAAGTTGTTAGGGACAGTGCCAGATGGAGTTAGAGAATTTGTGAACTTGAAGGAAGGAGAAGAAAGATGGACGAAATGAAAGGTTGACTTGGGGAGAAATCTTGGAAATTGTAGAAGATTATGAGCTTGACAGGGTTATAAAAGAGAGCAGAAGTGTAAGTGTAAGGGCTGGGGTAGATGAGAGAGTACCAGAGTTTGGAAGCTTTAGGGATGCAGTGTTGAGGGCCCCAATGAGAATGGCCGATAGTGTAATAGATAGGAGTGTAAGAGCAAGTAATGTGGAGGTGCCAGTGAGGATGAATGATGGGTTTGTAAGGGAACAACGGGTTGGACGGGTTAGGGATAGTAGTGTACAAAGGAAAGGTCGATGAGTGGAAGTCGAGCAAGTGTTTTAGATGTGGAAAGGAAGGACATACAAAGAATGAGTGTAGGTGGGCTTTAGGAGTGTGTTTGGTGTGGGCAACCGGACATTTGGTAAGGAGTGTGTACGAAAGATAGGGGTTAAATGCTACCGGTGCGGACAGGTGGGTCATGTTGCTAATGGTTGTAGGGGTACCAGTGAATGTAATATGTGGCAACTGTGGTAAGAATGGGCATTATGCGAGAATGTGTTCAGAACCGAGAGCGAAGTGTGACGAATGTGGAATGGAAGGGCATGTATCAAGTGTATGTAGACGAAAGAGGGTGACTGTGATAGCGAATTCGGGAAACTGAGTGTGAAGGGGGTTCAAATGGGTGGATCCTCCAGGATGCAAGCGTGCGGTGTGATGCATGTACGTGAGGGGTTGTTGCATGAGGGGGCTTTGCTGGAAAGACTGACGAGTGCATGAAGCAATTTGTTTTGATAGAGTATGGCAGAAAACGTAAGAAAGGGAAGAACGTAAGTAAACTGAATGGTCGTAAGTTGTGTGATAGGGGTGTGAGTGCCAAAGTGGAAATGAGTGATAAAGCGTGTATCACGGATGAATGGGATGGTATGGATAGAACGTATAGCATATGCGGGTTTGATATAACTGAGTTGACTGAACGTGTAGAGGTTAGTGAACGGTTGGAGGTGGCGAAAGTGTAAGAGTAAGAGGCGTAGCAGTAATATACAGTGATTGAAAGCATGAATGAATCGTTGCAAGAATTGGAAAGGTCAATGAGCGAATGGGATGGGTTAGTTGAAGAATTGGGGAGGTATTTGGGAACGAGTTAGAGGGGTGTAGATGAGATTGTGGATGAAATTGAGAGTGGTAATAGTGAAGAAGATAGCGTGAATCTGAGAGAGAATGCAGGAGAAGATGTGAGTTTGAATGTTGCTAGAAGAGAGAGTGATTCTGAGAGAATGATTGCGTGCGTTCGCGAACGCGATCTAGAGGACCTGCTAGTGAGCATCCGTGGGTGTTATGTAAGGCGATTTGAAAGAGGTGTGAAAGGTGTTGGTTGGGAAATGCTAAAGGGGGAGAAATATAGAGGGATGAATAAATTTGTTTTATTTAGCATTTCCCAACGTTTTGTGTGAGAGAGAGAGAGAGAGAGAGAGAGAGAGAGAGAGAGAGAGAGAGAGAGAGAGAGAGAGAGAGAGAGAGAGAGAGAGAGAGTGTGTAATTGTCGTAAGTGAGTGCTTCGTTGTTGGAAGAGGGATGAGGTCGTTAGTTTGTTTAGGCGCTGTCTGTCTGTGGAATATGTGAAGGATTTTCAGTTTTTCTGAGAGTCTTTAGTCAGAGCTAGTGCCGGTCAGTGGTTCTTGTGTGGGACAGTTTTTGTCGTATGCTTTTCTCAGAGTTGTTGGTCTTCTTGTTGGTGTGCTGTTTATTTGTGTGTGTGTTCCGTTTCTTTTTTTGTATTTCCTTGTGTTTGTGGTTGTTTGAGGTTGTGGTTGTTCTGGCGCCTTTATCCATCTCCAGCAACCGAAGATCAGGGTGAGTGTTGTTTGTTGTTTTGTTTGTGGGTTTGAATTCCGCCACAATAGAGTATACTTTATAGTGTAGGCTAGGCTACCATATACAGTATGTATACATGGTACTGAATACCCTAGTGTAGGCTAGGCTGTTTTTGAGATACGTTTTTTCCAACAAACATCGGTTTTTTTGGGGGGGATCTAACCTCATCATAGGTAGAATAATACCTGCATAATCATTTTTAGTTTGTTTTGTGTGTGTTTGAGCTATCAAAATAGGCAGTTCTAAATGTTTTTAGAAGGGTTCTAAGTATTCACTCATTTTAGCTATTCGGGGGGGGAGGGTGTGGTATGCATCCCCCGCGAATACAAGGGTTTACTGTACTGCTGTCTTTACGCCAAGAAACGATAAATACGCGAAGCTCGTATTATGGTGAAATCAAGTGAAAATAGCGAACTGAATTTTTATTTTATTTTTTTTTTTCTTTCCACAAAAACGTGCCCCCAAACGGCCATCATTTATTTTAGAAAAAAATAACTAAATTTCACAACGAGACATATTTAAGTTATATTTCGACTTAAAAGTGCTTCGTATAATGAAAAATAACCTTGCCCCATATAAATAAAGTATCTAGAGATTCATTTCGCTAACTGGAAGCAAGAAAAGTGCTCTGAACTGAGTCAATTACGGTGAAATAAACTTACAGCGTACGTAATCGATTTCCAAACCAAAACATTGATCTCTATGATTGCAATTTATGATACAAAAGCAATATAAGAATCTATACACTATTATTGGATACAGTGAAGTAAAGCATAACATTTCAAAAGATCCATGGAAAAGATGCATATTCGTTATGTTGATGGTTGTATAATATGATATTAATATGTGATATAGAGGATAGTATAATGTAGGCTAGGCTACTGTACATGTATACAATATACAATAGTGTAGGCTACACTAATTCTTATTTGTTATTCAATTTCTCTTTGTATTGAATTATCATAAGTCAATCTGCATGAACCTCCAGAATTAGCTGGTATTAATAATTATACCATATATGTATAAAGTATACTTTATAGTGTAGGCTATGCTACCATATATGTATGTATGGTGCTGAATAGCCTAGTGTAGGCGAGAGAGAGAGAGAGAGAGAGAGAGAGAGAGAGAGAGAGAGAGAGAGAGAGAGAGAGAGAGAGAGAGAGAGAGTACACAAAACTTTGACAGTCTGGGGCAACACTCCCCTTTGCTGTCATACGTCAAGTTAATTGACAGTTTCCCCCCCTCATCACTCCAAGTCAACAAGAAAAGGTTGGGAAAATCCTGGTATGTTATGTATTTGTTTAAAATTTTATATAATTTACTATACAAATGCAACAAGTTTTAACTATAGCATGGAAAATATAAAAAATTAATAAAGTAACATCATGGTTATCTCTCTCTCTCTCTCTCTCTCTCTCTCTCTCTCTCTCTCTCTCTCTCTCTCTCTCTCTCTCTCTCTCTCTCTCTCTCAGACAAGAGAGATTTTTTTATGCATAGATAAATGTGGTGTTATTTTAATTTTTTCATATTTTCCATGCGATAGTTATGTGTTCCAGGGGACCGTCGATCCAACTCCAACTTAGGCACTTGGAAACTATATTCTGAGCCCAGGGACAAAAGGTCCACCGGGCCCGAAAATGGTACAGCCTCCCGCCCACTGGATGTATGTCATCGGTCCTATGTTTGCTTCCTCCCTCTGGAGCCTCTACCTCCTCTGTTCCTGGGAGAGGAGCGGGGGCCTCCTCTTCCCCTAACATAACCTCGGGGCCTGTTACCTCTGGTTGACTGGCCAGAGCGGCTTTCCCCTGGCTTTCATATGAAGCATTGAAAGCCGGGAGGAGACGAGGAGGGCAGCAAGAGACTGATGTGACGGGTTCACCAGGACATACTGAGGCGGAGGTTGGGAGGAAGAGGTTGAAGGTTGATCCTGAACCTGGACGAAGGACTGAGCCGGGAGGCGTTTGAAATTCTTAAATTTCTTGCCGGACTTTGGGGAAGGCCCGGCAAGATCAGACTGCTTCCGTTTATAGGGCAGACCCCAACGAAACGGAGACTTTGATTGACCCTAGCCGCCTCAGATAAGACTGCGCTCAACTGCTTCTTGGGGAAAAGATTAGCTCCCAGATAGAACTCTTCAGAAGCTTATTCGGTTCATGCTGAACTGTGGCTGCTGAAAAGATATGCTTCCGGCAGGCCAGTCGGGCAGTCATAAAGTCAAACAGGTCTTGTTGAAAACTCGCCAAGAGAGATTTTGTCTAGACCTGGAACAAAGAATCTTCCCTATAGACCAAAGAAGTTGCTTCTGCTAAAGTCAAAGAGTTCAAAGACCTGGCGAGCCTATCCTTACTATCAGCCTCTGCTTTCAGGAGCGATTCCGGGATCTTAGGGAGCTGCTCACTGAACAGGTCAGAAGCGCAGTCTGGGTCAAGCCGAGTCACCGTAAACGTATTAGGGGCTCCCTTCCAGAACTCGGTGCCCCCGGGAAGGACGAGAGATGTTGGGTCCGTCTCCAACGGATTACCTAGAAATAAGTGCTGAATGGACTTTTTCACCGGCTGACACGGGACCCGATCCAGAAATATCATACCAGGATTTTCCCAATTTTTTTGCCGACTTCGAGCGGCGGTTAACTGAAAATTAACTGACATATGACCGCAAAGGGGGAGTGTTGCCCCAGAATGTTGAAGTTTATGTACTGAAAAAATCTCTCTCTCTCTCTCTCTCTCTCTCTCTCTCTCTCTCTCTCTCTCTCTCTCTCTCTCTCTCTCTCTCTCTCTCTCTCTCTCATAAATCATGTTTTGATATAAGGTAACTTACCCAGTAATTACATAGCTATTAGTTTCTTTCAACTGGCAGCTTAAAATTTTGAAATTTAAGGTCACGCTAGTTTGTTTTGGTTATGGCAGTGTGCCCCACCCACTTTCAGGTGTAAGAAGAGGTGCAACATAGCAAAGAGTTTCAATTTGTTTCTGCCGGCTGTGGTTGAAGGACTGTGGTTGGCAGCAGCTTGAATTTTGAAATTTATACTTTGCTGGTTGTTTGCTCTATCTTCTATTGGTGAAGTATTTATTTTCATAGCCTTTCTGCACATTTTAGATAGTGTTGGCGTGTTTTGATCATTGGTTTACGACTTTTTGCCCATTTTTGGACTTGTCTTAGAATTTTCCAGGATGTCTGACACTAGTAGTTCTAGTATTAGGTATTTTAGCAAAGGCTGCAATACTAGACTGAGTAAAGAATCTACGACTCTCACATTGTTTGTGTTCAGTGTAGGGGACAAACATGTTCAGTGGATTTACATTGTGAGGAATGTAGCAGCTAGGATTTAAAGAAGTGGAAGACTTTAGATTCCTATCTCAAGAAACCAGCTAGAGATAGGAAGAGGAAAGCTATTGCTAGGAAATGTAGTAAAGCTGTAGCTAGTCAGGATTCATCCGCTAAGTCAGATGCAATTGCACCTGTAATTTTTTCCAATCCCATTCCATCTCCTCCACCTGTGCAGCCCTCTCCTTTACCTGGCTCTCACGTTTCTGACCCCAACACCATTTTCAGTCTGGAGTCGAAAATCAACACTCGCTTTGAGTTAATTGTGCAGTCGATCACTAAATTAGCGTCATCAGTGAAAGTGTTAATGGATAAGAGTGAGCCAGAGTGCCCTGTGGCACCCAGTGCAAGTGCAGTGGTAGTAGAGGAGGTGGCTGTTTGGCCTGCCGATTCTCGTAGGCCAAGGTCCCTGACATACTCCTTAGCACCTGGGAGGAGTCAAATTGGTAGCCTAAGGGAGGTCAGTGGGGTCTGCCCCCGAGCAGTCGCCCCCCCCTCAGTTCAGTCTGTTGATGAATCCCAGACTGCAATCAAAGGCCATTGGAAAAGCCTCCAAGTGATTGTTCACTGTATGTCCTCCAGCTCCGAAGATTTTAGTTCCAGGGCCTCACGGCTCTATGCAGACAAGTCACACCCACTGAAAAACTTAGAGACTGCTCCTTGTTACCTCAAGAAATTTCTTCAGATCTCTTAGGAGTACTGTCCTGTATTGACAGGGTCGTTCGCGATAGTACGCAGGAGTTAGCTAGTCTTTACGGCATGAGTGTGCTTAAGAAAAGAGAGCTTTGGTTTTCTTTTACTTCGAAAGGCATCACTCCATCTCAGAGATTGGCCCTCCTCTTCTCCCCCATGGACAAGACGCACCTTTTTCCCCAGACTGTAGTACTGGACGTCACCTCTGACCTGCAGAAAAAGAACACTCAGGACCTGCTCTCCCAATCTGCGAGACGCCCCAAGGATTCTTCGACTCTTCCTCCCAGATCTTCTTCTCCGCTGCAGCCTACTCCCTTTCGGAGCTCCGTTGTAGACAGCCACACTTTGCCTAGTCTTTCAGCTGAAAGGGGTAGATATCCCCTCTTCTTTCGAGATTTCTCTACTGATAAGAAGCTTCAAGAGGTCTTTCCCACCCAGGGACCTCAGGCCCCCTGCCTGTGAAGTGACTCGTTTTAAGGAACCTGATTCGTGCACCGTACAAGCCTTTACAAGAGTCGTCAAACAGGGATCTGACCCTCAAGACCGTGTTCCTGCATGCCCTGGCATTGGCAAAGAGAAAAGGAGAACTTCATGGACTTTCCTTCGTTGTTAAACACTCGAGGGGATGGGGATCAGTTAAGCTCAATTTCGTCTTGTACTTCGTAGCGAAGACTCAGAACCCATTGGTCCCTGACGCTAGGTTGAAGTCCACGATACCCTCACTAGAGGATTTTGTTGGTAAAAACCAGACGAGATGCTAATGTGTCCTGTTAGAGTGCTGCAGCACTATCTAAAGAGAAATTGCCATCGCCGGCCTTGGTGTCGATGACTCTTTGTTAGTGCTGGCTTGACCAAGAAAGAGGTGTCCAAGAACATGATTTCTTTCTGGCTTCATGAGACAATTCGGAGAGCGTACTCTGCTGCTGGAGAAGACAACACTGGTACCTTCTGTCCGAGAGTTCATGAAGTCCGGAGCATTGGTCTGACCCTCGCATTCTGGAAGAATCTGTCGGATCCTCAGGTGTTGAAGGCAGGCATGTGGTCTCAGCAGACCACCTTCACTTCTTCCTACCTTCGGGATATTGCCCACAAATCCTTGGACACCTTTCCATGGGACCTGTGGTGGCTGCTTACCCGGTTCCTCTAACAGGACGGGGTTGCATCTCTCCTAAGATGTGCGGTTGTGGATGCGAGATTAAGTGGGAATGACTGGCCTTTCCTCCTTCTCTTCATCTTGGCTCTCTTCCTACGGAAAGAGAGTGGGTCCGAGCTGTTACATGCTGGATCTGGCGGTCGATGCAGGTAAGCATACACTTCGAGCTTCCATTCTATTTCTTTTCAGGATCATAGAAGCAAACCCACTCCTTCCTCTAACAAGGGGAGGAAGGAGATCATGGCAATAAGACAAACCCGATGCTTTTGTATGAAATGAACGCCATCCTCATTCATACAAAAAGGTCCAGAAGACTGACAATTGATATCGCGTTTCCTATAACCTCATCAATTTGTCAGGGGCAGGTTTCCCTTCCTCGCTCTCTGGTAATCTTTACCAGAAAGGGAACTCTAGGTGTTGCGAACTCCAGTTAGTTCATAGAGACTCGCTTAGATCCCTCCCTCCAACCAGTGAATCTTCCTAATGTAAAGGACCAGTGGTTTGTATATCGTGTCTGAACAAATCAGTTTTTTAAAGTAAATTGTATTTTTCCTAACTATACAGACCTGAGGGCCTTTACATTCCTGAGGGCCTTTACATTACATTTTCATGCCTACCTCATGCCACCCCTAAATCTGCCACCTTGGCCGAAAGGCAAATTGGAATGTTTACGTCCGGGCAGGTGGGACTCCTGCCTCCTGGGTGGTAGTTAACTGCCTAACCACGTTGTTTGTAAGTTCAATGCCCATTTCCAGTTGTGCTCTAAGTAATTCCTAACGTAAAGGACCTCAGGTTTGTAAAGTTAGGAAAAATACAATTAAAATTTTTTTTTTTTTTAAATTGTTCACCCTGCAAGTGCAAACACTAAAGCTTTTGCAAAGCACCCAATCCAGGAGCTCCATTCATTGTCCTTGGCTTTCTCGAGATGCAAAAATGCATCTTGATTCATGGTAGTTTGCTATATATACCTCTGATGCAAATGCTCTGCTCCTTCTAGTGACAAAGAGCCTACTTGACATGCCTAGGTTTTGGAAGGCTGACGGGTTTTTAAAGACACCCAATCCAGGATGCTCCATTCATTGTCCTTGGCTTTCAAGGAGGCACAGGAGGTGGCTGACGAGAGATGTACTCCATTCATTGTCCTTGGCTTTCTCGTAGAGATGTACTGCGTGATCCCAGGTCAGTGCATACCCTTACACTGTTCAGTGATTCATGTACTGTATTTGTTTGCTATTTTCATATGTGCATATTTGTTAATCGTGCCCTAAGATGCCTCCTAAATGCTCTGCTCCTTCTAAGGCTTCTGACAAAGAGCCTAAGCCTTGCCAGAGGAAGGTCATGACGCTCCAGGTTTTGGAAGAGCTGACGAAGTCTGCTAGGGATTAAGAAGACATACCAGGTTCAGGGAACAAACAGTAGGATGAGGTCCTGTCTTTGGAACGTCTGTCCCGACTTAACAGGATAGTCAAGGAGGCACAGGAGGTGGCTGACGCAGGGGATCATAATATGCAACACTCCATATACTTTTCATGTGCTATTGATGATGGGATATGGGACCCTACAGAAGCCTCCTTGTCAGCATGAAGAAGCAGCAACAGCAGCTGCCTATCATCATGAAGAAGGACCCTCCAAAGCTTCCCAAAGCCCCTGAAGAAATGCCTGAAGGAGCACCTGAAGAAAGGGAAGAAAGTCATCGTCCCCCCCTTGCCAGAGGAAGGTCATGAAGCTCCAGGTTTTGGAAGAGCTGACAAAGTCTGCCAGTGATTAAGAAGACCTAACAGGTTCAGGGAAAAAACAGTAGGATGAGGTCCTGTCTTTGGAACGTCTGTCCTGACTTGACAGGATAGCCAAGGAAGCACAGGAGGTGGTTGACGCATGGGATCCTAATATGGAACGCTCCGCATACTTTCCATGTGCCCTTGATGGGATATGGGGCCCTATAGAAGCCTCCTTGTCAGCATGAAGAAGCAGCAACAGCAGCTGCCTATCACCATGAAGAAGGACCCTCCAAAGCTTCCTGAAGCCCCTGAAAGAGCACCTGAAGAAGGGGCAGAGAGTTGTCTCCCCCCCCAGAGATATAACTGTGCTTTGCTGTGCAGTCATATCTTTATTGTCATTCATTGGGCTGCACATCTAATTCATCATCATCACCTTTAATCAACATTCATCACTGGTGAGTACTAATATGATTTAATTTTAATCTTAAACTTTGAAATGATATTAAAGTGTTTTAGGATTATAATTTAAGGTATATTTTTGTTGAACTACTAAAACAGGCAGTTATAAGCATTTTACTTTGAGGTACATTGAACAGTGCTGTTTTTGGTGTTTTAACTGTTAAAATAGGCAGTTACGTATACTGTAAGCATTTTTCGATGGGGGGTTCCAGTTTATCACGGATTTTCGTTATTCGCAGGTGGTTGTGATCTCTAACCCCCGCGAATACCGTGGGTCGACTGTAAACATTTTTACACTCACTGTTTGAGTCACTGCAACTTCCCATGGACGTAATTGTCAATAAGGGTCATAAGCAAATGGGTTAAGAGGCCAGTTGACACTAGCTTGTTTTTTTGTACACTGCTACTAGATGAATTCTCCCTGAGCTCCAAAATGCATTTCAGGCAACTGCACATGATTGGCTGCCATCTTGAAATCATGCGTCCCTTTCCCCATGTAGAGTCTTGGTTTCCTAACTGATCTCTTGATCTGTATTCTGGGTATGTGCTGATGCCTTTTGTCAGGTATTCCATTAATCCTTTCAAGGAGGAATTGTACCCCATGAAAACTGCTTGCCTTTTTTTTCTCTTCCCTATTTACAGTTGGGTTGGGACAGGTCGACATGAAATTTGGGTGGGTTGTGGCAAGTGTCTGGAAGGCATATGATCTGCTCTCCATTCCAGGAATGTAGCCCTCCTGTTTCCTTGCTGCTTTAGATAATCGAGAAGTGAAGGCAGAAGTATAGCTCTTACCTTTACCTTTGCCCTTCTTGATGGAGATTCTTTTGAGCAGGTGTGTCTTTCTAATTGACCAATGAGTATCAGCTGGTATTCGTGTCAGTTGTTTTGGCTACTCTCCAGTTAGACATATTCTCATGGTTCTTCTCCTAGAATGTACTTCCCCATCCAAACCTGCATCCTTGAGCAGTCTCTGGTCACTTCAACTAGGGAAGGACCTGGGTTTCTGCTGTGCTCTAGTTTGCGTGGTTTTACTTGTCTACCTTTGTGTCTTTCTTAACTGCAAATAGCCCTGACAGTGTTTATGCTGGTCAGGTAAATGTCAGCAAGCTATATGACCAAGCACCTGTCATAAGATTGTCTTATGTGTTGTCTCTGTTCTCTCTAAGGGGGAGTGTGTTAGTATTTCTAGAAAAATGCAGATTATCGTAAATTTGCAATATTTTTTAGCTGTGATTACAGATTCATGGTGTGATTGTTGAAAGATCATTTTATGATTGAGGAAATATTGGAGAGATATGGTGTCTAGTGGCTTCAAAACAACCTGGGATCTGAAAGATTGAGATGGTATGGTGGGGTGATGAAGGGGGAATGAGCTGCAGTTGGTTAGAAAAGCAATAGAAATGGAGGTAGCATGATGAAGACCTGTGGGAAGACTAAGGTGGTCATGGAAAAGGACCATAGATGAAGACTTAGACTATATGGAAGTTCAGTCTGAAAGTGGACCAGATAGAAGAGAAGAATGAGAACTCTAATTTCACATCTAGCCCCGTAAAGAGAAGGTTGACTTGAATATGTTGATGTGGATGATGAATGACTTTCAAGGCTCCATTTACTGCTATTCTTATTTGTAACTTGCATTAGACATGCATAATTATTCCTGCAAGATCAAAATTGAAGCGAAGTTTTGTGTTTTAATGTATAACAGCCATGAGGAACACCATTTATGTGAATAGGCAATTACTGCAACACGGTTTGCAGAATTTACTTAGGCTCAATTTTTACAGTACTACTAATTTTGTTTAGGTAATGATAATTTTTTCCCATCTTTAAAGTCATTGTGAGATGGACATTTCACTGCATTTTACTGGAAATTTTGGTAAATAAAATTTGTCATGCATAGCTTTTGAATTTAGAACTTTTTGACAAAAAACAAAATTTGTTAGGAAAGGTTAAATAATTTTTATTTGTTTGTTTCAGAGGAGGTGGCGGCCTTATCCACCAGATGTTACTCAGCAGTTAGAAAGAGCCCACAACAAACATCTACGCACTGTATTTCTTCGAGATTCAGATCCGAATCTGAAGAATTTTAATGTTAACCTGTCCTTGATGCAGCAAGAATGTGAAGATACAGGTACATTGTAGCATCAGTTTGTTGCTGAATCTTTTTACTATAAAAAACAATACCACATAGAGTAGTGAGGAATACAGTAACATACAAAACAGTAGGTAAGAAAATTTAACCCATAAAGATGTTGTGCAGGCAGATGGCATACCTCTCTGCTCATTGTGTGACTAATTGTTTTCTCCCCTAGACTTTTCTCTGTAATTACTGTACTTAAACGATGTTCTTACTTTGATAAGTCTTTGTTTTTAATGTGTAGTAGCTTCGACAAAAGCTGGTCTGGTTGGTGAAGCTTGGTGAAAAGTTAGTCAACTAATGACAGGTGAGAGAGGGGTTGGGGGACCCACCATTTAGGTAGTGCCCGCCGTTCTCCCCTTGCTCAGTTCAAGGAAGGTATGTGTAGATGGGATAGTGGTTAACCAGGACCCCAACTGGCTGGTGAAAAAGCAGTTCCTGCAAACCCCCCCCCATTCCTTCTGGGTTACACCATAGGGGTTAGTGCTTTAAATGTTTGCAGTGTCCCTTCACGTCTTAGTTTCACCCATTTTATTGCCTCTTAACTGTTACTTCTTGGTGGCACTGAGACTGTCTCAGTTTCACCTATAGTTCCTTGTACTTTATGTCATATATTTTATGAATCTTTTATCTTTCTTTCCTTGTACTCCAACTCATTCTTCACTGTCTCAATTACTGAATAGCAAAAGTGCTCCAATGCTTGGCTGTATAGTTTTAATTTCATAATTCATTCATTCTTTCTGATGTTCCTGTCTCTTCTGCTTGTGCTTTGATGATTCCAAGGCATTCTCAGGCAATTTGATGAGCTGGTGAAGGTACTGTGGTTGTTTGGCATTCTGGGAGGTCCTTCCTTGTATGCCTTCCTCAAGCATAGGGCCACAGCCAAGAGATTGTCAACTGCCATGGTCTTGATGGAACTTTCTAAATTGGTAGTATCTTCCTTGCCTGGAACCACCATTGCTGATACCACTGCTCTAGCATTTTCCACTGCTTTTCTGTTACCTTTCAACTTTGTACTGGAGAAGCCTAAGGTTTTAAGGGGATCTAAAAAGCACCTCCTGCTTTGCCTTCTTCTTCCTCCTAGTTGTTGTCCTCTACCTCCTCCTGGCTTTCTTCTCTAACTTTCTTGTCTCTGGACCTGTGGAAACATAGCAAGAAATCTTTTAATATTCTTTGGTATTTTGTTGAAAGTGAAGATCTCTTCACCTGTTAGCAGGGACCTTGGATGGTAAGTGCAGTAGGTGGATTGGTTCACAAGCTTGTGTGTGACTAATCACCAATGAATGAGCATATTCATACCTGTCCACAGTATGTGGCTTGGTTGCTTTTCTTGAAGCATGAAGAGAAGGGTGTGTGTGTGTGTGTCTGTCTGTCTGTCTACACCTCCTCAAGGAAGTTGGTTAGGGCAACCAGCGTGGTTAGTTCTGCTTTTAATTCTAGGTCCAAAAATGGAGATGATGATTGTGTTCTTGATATTTAGATCATGACTGTGTCTGAGCTTTGCTCAAGACATTCATCATGGTCCTTGAAGTGTATCCAGAGTTGTGCCGTCTTATCTTCTATCTCCTCATCTGCTGAAGGTCCTTCTTTGTTGGCAACAGATCCCAGTGGTTCTTTGTCTGTTGATTTGGAGGGCCACTTTCGTTCCTTAATTCATTGGCCCCCTTTTTGGCATTAGGGAAGCAACCAAGTCACCTCATCAGTACTTGCTTTCCATGATTGAGTACACAATGGATTAGCCATGGAGTTTTCACCTGTCATATTGGCCGCCCTGGTCTGCAAATGCTTCTGGTTTACTGGAAGAGGTGGACTCAGTATTTCCCAAACCAGAGAACTATCTCTGTGTCAGTTGCTCAGCCAAGCTGTAACCCCTGCTACTGAAGCGGTAGTCATGGAGTTGGTCACTATGGCTTCAGTCCGATCATCATCATGGTGGGTCCTCTTGCTTAGCATGAAGGTGAACTTTTCCTTGTCTGAAGTATCCTCTAAGAAGGACAAAACTGAGTTCTTGAGGTTGTTGGTGTCAGGAGGAAGATCATTAACCTTTTTATGCTGTTTTGAAAAACTGTAGGTAAATGTTATCTCAAAGACTCGGATCTGTCTGTGGTCTCTATTCAAGACTAGTTTTGGCCCATGTCCATCTGTCCTTATGGGATTTATTGGTTCCTGAGTACCCCCATGCCATTTTTTAAGAGCATGGTTGAAAGTCCCAACTGCTTTCATGATGGTTGTGGTGGGAGAATGCTTGAATGTTCCAAAATGTTTCATTCCTTAAAACTTGAACTTGGAGTTGGTAATTATGTTTTCTTCAGAAATCTTGAATTTCCATTTCGCTCAACCTTATAAAACTTTTCCTAAGTAAAAATAAAAAAAGAAGGGAAATTTAGCGTACAATGTTGTTTTAAAGTGATAGTCACTTTTTTGGGGCTTTTTCTGAACAAGAATCGATATACTTTGTCTCATCAGTTTTGAAGCTACTTTTACTTTTGCCAGCAGAGACATTCTGAGGAAATGTTTTTGGGAGAATGATGTTTATTGCTAACTGGTCGGGGTTGGCCTTATGCACCCTCAGTCAGTTTATGGCATCTGCCAGCTGAAATCCTGAGGACCTGTCTAAAGCATCAGATTTTGAAAGCTTCAAGACTGTGGACATTGTTGATAATCTCTCACCTCCTTCTGGCTAGTCAGGAAAGTACGAGACGAGCTGAAAGCCTCAGAAGGCTTGACCGTGACTCAGGTAGTCCATGGTCTCATGGGAATGGCGCCTCAACCATTTAGTGCTCCTGATAAAGTTTCTGTGAGCTTTTCCACTGCACTTCAGATGTTTATATCAAAATCCGCACCAGCTCAACCTTTACACTTCATTGTTACCAAGTGAAGCCTAGTTGAGGGATTTTGGGCAAGGAAGTTGAGATTATCACCAACTGAGTTAGGCTCTTGGCAACTATGATTTGCCAAGGTAAGTGTAGAATTTCCTCTTGCCTGTTTCAACAAAGACAGGTTCATCATAGCAGAGCCACTGCTTAGCTAGTAGCAGACTTAATTTATTTGAGGAAGGCACGAATTTTGTCTTTGTTGTCAAATTAATGTCATAAACTGGCCCTTGCACAAGTGGTATGGAGAAGAGGTGAGGACCTTAGCTTGTCTGGTGAATTCAGGCACATGTGCCAGAGTTTTGAGAGAAGTTCCTCCCAGAACCTTGAGGTCATTATGATGAGATATATCCTTGTTCTTTAGGGTTTTATCAAGCCCAGCCTTTGAAATTTCAGGAATAACATTCCATAGGAAACTTACCTTTCTATCCCTAGCACCCGTGAGAAAGGCGAGTGAAATCCATATTGGAATAGCAGGTCTCATGTGTTCCTTGTTTAACTGCTGAGACTTTGGCAGCTTTATCCTAACAACAGGATGCTCTATAATTTGTGATTCCTGCTTTGCCAGTGATAGCAGGAAGAGAAGCAGCTCATGTCCTTTCCCCCATAAAATCTTATAAAACAAGGGATCTGATTTTTTTTTTTATTTATCATCAGGCACTACACATGTAGATCACAAACCACATAGGAATTCTCATGAAGTACAGGCATCTGAGGTTAAAGTTATGAATCGTGAGAATAGGATTATTTCAACATCCTCTTTAGGAGGAACATGGCAGTAGAAGCTGTCCTAAATTTTGCTTCATGGAGGTCTCCTTGCAGTTTTCCTTGAGGGATGTATCCCATAAATGTAGATTTTTACTTTATTGGTCTTGCGGTGTTGGCAGCCTAAGTAATACAGGCAGTCCCTGGTTATCAGGGGCGGGGGTGGGGGGAGGGGGATCCATTCCGACAGTGTGACGATAACCGAAAATTGCCAATAACCGAAAATCGCCAATTTTTGTTGCTTTTTCGGCAATTTTCACTGCAATCGCCAATTTTCGGTTATCAGTGCCTCTGTTAGGTATGTATCGATAAGTGGAAATCGGCGCATATCAGCGCCGAAAATCACCGATTTTCGTTGCTAGACAAGCGCCGAAAAACCAGATCGCCAGTAACCCGGGACTGCCTATATAGACTCCATTAGGGGAGCACAGCCCATCATGGTGTTCTTCCTCTTCAGTAGACCCGTAACTTCTTTATGAGTATAGTTTTCTGATCTACTGTCAGAGTGCTTTATTGAAGGGATAAGTGTATCATATTTTATGCCCAAGTACAAACCATGTCCATAACAACAGGGTGCTAGTTCAACTACATAACCTCTTGTCAGCCTTGAGAGCATATGTAAATACTTTGAAGATTTTAAATGTACAGTACAGTAATATAACAGAGGCTGAAGCCCAGTGCAATTGTATGTCTAATGCTAAGAAACATCATGAGTTTAATTTTATTTTTGCTGATGGGCCTTAAATTTAGTACTGGCATTAGGTTTTGAGTTTATAGCAGTGTATTTTATTGTAAGGGTGCACTTTCTCAAGAAGCCCCAAATTTTGCAGTAGAATTATATGGTATCTTAACAACCACTGAAAAAATAGCAACTATGGATGAGGGCAAAACCACTCATTTTCTGTGACTTCCGAAGTGTTCTGCAAGCACTTGGTATTTTTAAGTCTGTTAGTCCTTTGATTTTAACATTTTTACAGGTGATCCATACCACTGAAAACAGAGGATTGAAAATAACATTTTCCTAAGTCCCAACACCTGGAAGGCCTTGGCAGTGAAGAGGCTGATAGAGTAGCAGAACAGGCAGCAGCTGAGAAATTTCCAAGGAGAAATCCACTATTGTTTAAAGATTTTTTCCCCAAGTAAAAGCTTTAATATGAGATACCTGGCAAGACTCTTTGAACTTGTTAAATTCCAACTAAATGAAGGAAATCACATCTGTTATATCTCTTTGGAAGTATGTAAATATGTCCAGGAGATGATGGGGAACAGCAATACTTGTATGCTGATTGTGCATAGGACATACCTGCTTAACCCATATATACATCATATATGAGGAATAATATCACCAGCCTGTGTGAAGATTACCTGGTTCTTTGGCTGTAAGGCATTTTCTAGTTGAATGCTCCAGCCTTGGGGATCTGAGCTCTTTGTTGGGTGAGTCGGTAGAGCTTTGGACTGGCACTCGCTAGGCCCGAGTTTGAGTCTCCGGCCAGCTGATGAAGAGATAGAGGAATTTATTTCTCGCTATAATGTGGTTCGGATTCCACAATAAACTGTAGGTCCCGTTGCTAAGTAACCAATTGGTTCTCAGCCACGTAAAATAAGTCTAATCTGTCGGGCCAGCCCTAGGAAAGCTGTTAATCAGCTCAGTGGTCTGGTAAAACTAAGGTATACTTAACTTAACTTGGGGATCTGAGGAATCGATACCTCTCTGAGGCGTGTGGTGAGGGTAGCGGGTTTAACCTTGCTGGGCATTTTGGAGAGGATGTTGCTTATAATGCCATTGGCATTTTTAGCTTTATCTCAGAAACTGGTCTCCTGGAAGAAATCTAGTCTTACTTCTGTTGTTTTATTTTTGTAACGAGCTCTAAATAACCTGGAAGAAATCTAGTCTTCTGTTGTTTTATTTTTGTAACGAGCTCTAAATAACTTTAAATTGACATGATTTATTTATTTGTAGTTTTTTAAGAAGTAATGCTGGCATCAATGACCCTGTTAGTCAGTATGCCAGATAACCTCTGGTCATTCATTCATTCTGTATGTGGATCATATTCACTGAGCAGTTTGTCTCTTTAATATCCCAGTTGCAAAGTTTTTCGAACCACAGGTCATAATGTCCTAAATAAGTATTCAGGCTCATGTATAGCGATGGAATTGTGTTTAGACAAATACAATTTTCTACAAGGAAACCACAATAATTTTTTTTACTGCAAACCTTTCAGTATATACAGTGTGTTCCCCTCCCAACTCTTCTAGTCTTCTGGTAAGTCCTGACCATACAGGTGAATGACTGGTAGTCATTTCTAGTCTTCTGGTAAGTCCTTCTGACCATACAGGGGAATGACTGGTAGTCATTTCTAGTCTTTGGTAAGTTCTCCTGACCATACAGGGGAATGACTGGCAATCGTTGGTGGTTCTGGGGTTTCTGAATATGTGACAGATAGAAGTAGTCTTGTTCTCTTGCTTATATAATGTCTTGTTTTCTTGCTTATAGAATGTCTTGTTCTCTTATAGAATGTCTACTACTGTCACTTATAGAGTGACACTGCGATATACAAAAGGGTTAAATTCCTTGAGCCCCTTACATAAGTTTAAAATTATGCATGTCAAAAAATCACCTTCAGAATCCCTTGGGAACACCTTCAGTCCTATTCACATCAATACAGACATTAAAGAGCAAAATTTTGGTAGTCGTTGTTATTTGTAGTTTTCATGATGATTTATACCCTAGTGGTATGTAAATAAAAGGCAAATAATGCTCACCAAGTGTATTGTAGGTGAGTCTTAACTGTTCTGAATAGTAAGTAATGGATGAATTTTAATATGGCATGACAGTTCCATCATCCCAACTTACGGCATAGCAATCAGTTTTTTTATGCATTTTCTAACGTATCTAATAATATTGCTAGTTTGGTAAAAGTGTATTCTTTACTGATTTTATTGTACAGTGTAACTGTATACTGACAGTCAATGAAGAGCAGATACTTATTATGGCAGCAACTATAATGTAAAACAAAGTTGTCTGATATCTTTAAAAGCTTGCGCAGTTTTTAAATTACTAAATCCATATAAAGCGCATGTTTTTAATGATAAAATCACAGTGCTTATACATGTTGATAATGAAATAGTGTAGATTACATAGAAGTCAAAATGTGTTTACAAAGTAAAATAGTTAAATCAGATATAGATAGAAATTTTTAAAATGTGATATGTTTCTTACACTGGCAAAACTGCAATGCTACACTGATATCCCAGTTCTTAAATTTTTTTTCCCCTGAACATACATATAGCATTACTGGTACTTCATTAGTAATCTAAAAAATAACAACAAAATCAGGCAAATACACATGCATATTGATAAATAATAAAAGTTGAATATGGGTGCCCACCAGATATACTGGTGAATATAAGCACAGGCACTGATGAACAGACCCAACCAACTTCTGAATTAGCTGATGTGGCAGCAAGCTTAGAAACAGAATCGTTGGTTGTCTGAGTAAAACTGCAAAACAGATTTGTTGGTTGTCTGAGTAAAACTGCATACAGTACTTTCTCATCTTAAATTACCTTATGTACTTCTGTACTATTTGATCCTTATTGTAGCAAAGAAAAAATTAGGAGTTTATAATTTATTTTTGTGAAAAGTTTGAGTCCAAATTTACCAGTACTCCAAAGTTAGCTTAGATTATACTGTGTATCAAAGCATTAAGCTATGATTTGCATGTCCAAGTTTAATACATGTACAAATTTTAACGTACAAAATACTATATTAGACCATAACAAAATATATTAGCACTCAAAATTTTAATAAGAGTAAAGATAAAAAGAAAGTACCAGAAGAATGAACAATAAACAGACTCAAATGCTCATCAGTGATGCCTAATAGGAAAAGGTTTATTGTGGTAGGGTATAATATATTTTTACAGTACCTAGTTACTCTTTTATCTGGATTATTGCCCCAAGGCTCTGCCATATTCAGGAAATTTCCCGATATGAAAAAACACTTGGGATGTAAAATGGCAGTTTTATGACTTTTTTCGTGTTTTGTGACTGCACAGTACTGTATATGCCTATAAACAACACAGAATACTCTGTATAGCACTGACATAGAATAAAAACACACAGCATTGTGATGCTTACATGTACTTTAACACTTGCACTTATATGTATGTATACACATGAGCATAATACATTTATTTATACACATGCTGATTTTATGTTGAAGAAGTAGCTACCATTTATGTGAAAAAAAAAGCATAAAGCATTTTTAAAATAATTGAAGAACTGGTGTGAGAAAGTCGAATGTGGCAGCACAACAACCAAAACAAAGCAATCAGCTTGTGACTTTGCCATATTGTTTTTGATAGCGTAGCCACTGTTCATCCTCCAGGGAGTTACTCTCATGGGTCCATAGAGGCTTCATAAGATAGATTAACTAATATCAAAGAATTCTCTTCTAGTTGGTCTAGCCAGTATACAATAGTGTTGACAGTGAAAGAGTATAGAGTAAGACAAGAGGGCTGTTTCCCTTGTCTACAGTGACTACCACTGTTCCATTCCTATGTCAACCTTCAAGACGTGGCAACAGCGCATCTTACGTAGGTCGCCAATGTGTCAACCATGTAGCTGTGCAAGGCCTGGTCTTTATTACTCTCTAGGCTCTACAAGCGTCAACACACAACAAGGTCGTCCTTTGATAAGTGCTCCTAACATCATATCTCGGTCATCATGGAAGAACCAAAACTCAGTAGCAAACTAAGTGCATAGTTTTAAGTCTAATGAAAATTTATAATTTTGGAAACTTTTTAGCTGGTAGTTCATTTCGCGAAAAGATTGGGAGATGGCAATCTCCCACAAGACAGAAATTAGTTTGGTTGATTGTTTATGGCACCGTCTTGTTAGGTGACAAACAATACTTAATTATACTGAGGAAATAATGTCATGACTGCAGTTCGTGAAGGTCATTAGTACATGCCCTTTTATCTTAGTAGTTATCTCAGGCTACTTAGTAGATTAGGCTATGTCCTCATTTGGTCTACAGTGTGCAAGAAAAAAGATTATCGATCGTCAGCTGTAGCTGGCTTTTCACTGCCCAAACCTTGAGTTAACTGAAACCAATTGTTTGGCTGTAGTATTTAATTGCCGAACTGAATAGTTTTTGTGAAAATGATCCCTGGTTATCATTAATAACAGGGAACTTGTATCAGATTATACAAAGTTTTTCCTCCACACAACTGCTCTGCCAACAGCGGATTCTGTTGAAATTGTATGTGATGTCTGTTTGCCTACATAGTTATTAAACATTTTACATTTTCATATAACAACCATTGAAATTGTACTTAATTTATGCCTAACTTTTGAAAAAGTTTCCTTTGGAAAAATATTTTCATCAAAAGTGCCGTATTTGATGGCGTATAAGACGCACTTTTTTAATAAAAAAATGGCCTAAAAAATCCCCCTGCGTCCTATGTACATAATGTGGGCTCAAACTTTAAGAATTTTGGCCGAAATTATACATGAAACGTCACGTAGATGTTGTAGCCTAGCCTAACATTCGGTGTTATACTAACAACCTATTACAAACCAAAGTTTATTATAATTATTTAGCATTATCACACTTACCATCACCGCAATTACTACTGCTAGTATTATAATCAATATCTACGTTGTTATTATCGATATTTTCATTAAAATGTGTTAATATCATTATCGTCGTCTACAGCGCATCGCCGCATTCCACATTTACTGACTTACAGTACGTGTGCTGCCACCTATTGGTGATTATCTCGAGGGCTTTACGGATACAAGGCTGAAACGTAGTAAATTCCAGAGCTTGATTGCATACTTTTATAATATATAATGGATATATATAACATATATTACTGTAGGTAACATCTTTATTAATGTTTTTGTTGATTCTGCCGGTAAGAAACAATGTTTACAAATGAATGTGTTGCAATCTATTGGTAAACCTATGAGGTAGCTTTCAGCAGCAGACGAAACATTCGATCGTAGTAAATGGCTGATTGTATAATACATATTTTGATAAATATAAATATGGTAAATAACTTCTTTATTAATGTTTTTGTTGATTCTGTTGGTAAGAAACAATATGCATATGATAACCTAATACTACAGTTTTTACTTACCAAAATCATATGAGCATAGGCTAGGAAACCTTATTTTTTTTTTCCCTCAATGTCCTGCTGAAACTGGGGTGCGTCCTATGCAGACATGCGTCTTATAAGCCATCAAATACGGTACTTTCTTATGTAGCCTATAATGAGTGATGTAACATTCAAGAATTTACTTTTAAGGCAAAATTTGATGTACTAATTTTATAATTTAATAGATTACTGCTACTACTTTTTCATGTAGTTTATAGCCTTAAAAGTGATTTGTAGTAGCTTAGGCTAGATAAAGCATTACCCTAGGCTGGATAAACAAATTAATTTTATAGAATACAATTAGCTTGAGTAGTGTAACTTTCAAGAATTTACTTTTAATGCAAAAAACTTATGTATTAATTCTATAATTTAATAAATGACCATGACTACTATTTACGTAGCCTATAGCCTTAGAAGTGATTTGTAGTAAGCCTAGGCTAGATAAAGCATTACCCTAGGCTGGGCAACAAATTAGTTTCACAGAATACAGTCAGCGTGAGTGGTGTAACATTCAAGAATTTACTTTTAAGGCAAAACTTATTTTGTAATCATATATAATTTAATAAATGATTGCTACTACTACATTGTTATGTAGCCTATAGCCTTAAAAATGATTTGTAGTAGCCTAGGCTAGATAAAGCAATAACCTAGGCTAGATTAACAAATAACAAAATTTATGTAGTAATTATATAATTTAATAATTGACTACTACTATTACTTTATGTAGCCTGTGGCATTAAAAGTGATTTATAGTAGTCTGGGCTAGATAAAACAGTAGGCTAGGCGGTATAAACAAATTAGTTTTACAGTATGTATACAGTTAGCTTGAGTGGCGTAACATTCAAGAATTGATTTTTAAAGCAAAATTTATGTTGTGTTTATTATAAACAATTAGCACTTCTAACATTTGTGAGAAATATATTTAAGACAAAATTTGTGGTAGTAATTATGAACAAAGTAATACTTACTACAGTCTTATGGATAACCATTGTCATAACATTGTACTATAGCTACAAACTTGTGACCTAGTTCGTCTCTAGTATTCTGAGTACAATATGTATACAGTGGCTATAGATGGGTAGTACCAGGTAGTTTCAAATAAACCAAGTAGTTTCAAATAAAAACTTGTTCCTTATATCACTACTGGGCTGCAATTATGCAAGGCCCATACCACCTGCCATGAACATGCCCTTGTAGAAATAAGAGGAATATGGTTGGTCACCAGACATGTGAAATTTATAACATGCTCCTGGCAACAAGTTTTAAGAATGAAACAGCTTGCTTGAAGTGTCTCGTTGGGTCCTAGATTTCAGTGGGGGTACGAAAGGAGAAGACTGTAGTACATCTTTCTGACAGAATTCCAGCAGAGCATATTTCCTTCCATTTCTGAGCGGATCTCATGTTGGGGCAAAACCCAAAAGCGTTAGTCCCTAGTACCTCCCAAGTCAACCCCTCTGATGGCGAAGAGGAGTCGTTACTTTGGGGAGATGTCCCTCTTATCGGACATGAAGTGGATATTGCCACTGAAACTGCCCTGCTGAACCCGGGAGGACCAGGGACACAGCTTTCAGCCATACGTGGAAGAGATACCTCAAAAGGAAATCTATCTTCCATGCAGCTATCAGATACTGAAGAGGATCCTAGTAGGATGCACCTAACCCTGACTGAAGTGTCTGTATCTTCTGAGGGTTATAGTAATTCACCCAGGACTTCTGTCCCTTGGTTGCCTGGCAGTCGCAGTATGGCTACTTAGGCACAAACAGACTGCACAAGCTCCCCCAAAAGGAAAGTACCATTTGCTGCATTTGCTGAGTTCCATAAGGAAATTATGGGCAGTATCAAAGATGCCCTTGCTATAGAACAGCATTATATCAGGGACATTATCCTTGATCCCAAAAAGGAACTCAGATCAGTCCTGGACACTGAATTAGATGCAGAATTCCGACTGGAAGCAAGAAATTGACCAGTTCGGGCTACAAAACTTCAAATCAAAAAGATAGTAGGGGCTCCAGTAACCCCCCCTGATGATACTGATAAATCCTTGGCGCGACACCTTGATGTATATTTTTTCTATTCGTGGTAAATACCTTATTAATGAAAGAAAAACCATGATTTGAAGTTGAATACGTATGGAATGATAGCTGGTCCTTCCTTCAGTAGGCATTGAGAACCTGCCAAAAGAAATGGTTATCCTACCAACAAATATAGCATTGAAAGCAATAGAAGAAACCCTTTACCAGGTTAATGGAAAATGGAGCTCTACAGCTGTCTTCGATAAGACCCAAGTTGCTCACCGGGTAGCCCCAGCGTTCTGTCCCTTCACCTTTAAAATGATTAATCATGTGAAGGCAGATTTTTCAGAATTTTGCAGTAACTGGGAAACGAGAGCCGATGGCAGAACTAAAGCCATTTGCCTCTATTGTCCCGGTCCCTGATAATTCTACTAAGGGATAGCCAACATTTGTCCTTCCTTTTGAAAGGTAAAAGCTCCCTCTGGATGTAGCTACTCAAAAGTTTTGGACCCCTGTGAGAAAAATCTCAGAGGGGGACACCCTTGGCTGAATTTCATGCCAGGATCCACCTCCTTAGTATTATAACCTCAACTACCTTGGTGGAAGTTGCCATCAAAAGGCTTCCAGAATCTTCCAGAACACTTTTCACTGTTGTGGCCATATCACTTATGCAGACCCTATGGGGAGCACTCTTCTTTACAGGCAGTCCCCAGTTAACGGGGGTGGGCGGGTGGATTTCGTTCCTGGCCAAGTGTCAATAACCAAAAGTTGCCAATAATTATGGTAATAAATGGCATGTACAAGGTCACAAGTAGTAGTAAACCACTTTTTGGCACCAATAAACCACTTACCAATGCCGATAAACTGCTTACCAACACTGAAAATCGCTAACTGTCACCAAAATACAGGGTAATGATGTCGTTAGCCAAGCACTGTAAAACCGGAATGCCATTAACCGATGCTGCCGATAAGTGAGGAATGCCTGTAATTTTCTAGAGTGTCGCCCAAGGGTTCGGATGGGAACAGTGGAGGGCTCCACTATGTCACTTCCCAAAGTAATCTTCTTATTACATTCTAACCCCTTCTGTAAGGACCCTTTTGAAGAGTCTGTTGTGGCTCAACTCAGAGAACAAGCCCGACAAAAGAATTGTACAGTATACGCTGTCCTTGGAAAAGGGAACTCCAGGAAACAAAAAACCTGAGATTTCCCTGTTTTCCCAAGCCAGAGAAGGTTTGCTAAAACTTGGAGTCATATAATTCTCTGGTCACCCCTAAAGGATTCTCTCAAAAACACAAGGGACAACAGCAGCAAAAATATCCCTTATTGAAGTGTCAGAAAACACTCACGGGGGAAAAGGAAAAGCAATGCATGGATTGCCTATGAAAGGCAAAGGGGGTGGAGCCCAATAGGAATTGTATGGTCAGGGGTCGGCTTCTGCAGCATCACATGCAATGGAAATCCTCCCCTCAGGGTCACAGTATTATCTTCAACGGGCTAGAGTGGAAATTGTCTCACCCTCCCCTCCCCCCCACCCCTTTAAAGAGGTTTGTCCAAAAAACCAGATCCTCTGTGGAAGATAATGTGCAGAAGGCCCTTTGGAAGGGAGCCATAGAGAAATGTATGTTCACACCAAGTGCGTCTCTTTGGTGTCCCCAAGAAGGATTTCGCCAGACGGAGGGTGATCCTTGACCTATCAGAATTGAAGAAACACATTGTTTGTCGTAGTTTCTGGATGAATACTGTTGCCCAGGTGTTCACATGAGTGTTCGCCCTTGTGTTGGCTTGGGCCCATTTGCATGAGATGGGTCTTTTGAGGTATCTTGATGACTGGCTCGTCCTGGCGAGCTCCCACTTGCAGTTGCTGCTGGACAGGATCGGCATCTTGAGTTCTGCTACAGCCTAGGGGGCATAGTAAATCTCGAGAAGTCCGATCTCATCCCCAGGCAGAGGATAAAGTATCTGTGCATGATGATAAGATACGGTAGCAGCAAGAGTCTGTCCCTTAGACTCTTGTATCAGCAGGTTCAGGAAGGCAGTTCAACTGTTTCTGTCTCGACAGGAGCAGCCAGCTCGACAATGGCAAGTCTTCATTGGCCACCTGTCATCGTTGGAGAAGATGGTCCCTCATGGATGGCTTCACCTTCGTTCTCTCCAATGGAGAATGAAGGAATACTGGTCCCAGCTTCGAGACCCTCAATCCTCTCCCATTCCTCTTTTGGAGGAGGTGAGACAGGATATAGACTGGTAGATGGGCGACAGGAACCTCTTAATAGGAGTATGCAGTAGGAGTATTCCTGCATACATCTGTTCTCAGATGCATCGACCGAGGGATGGGGCACACACCTGGAGGAGTTGCTGACTTTGGGGGTGTGGAACCGAAACAACAAGCAACTTCACATCAACATCCTTGAACTGAAAGCGGCCTCCCTAGCCCTGCAAGAGTTTCAGGATCGAGTGATGGAACACTCGGTGGTTGATGAGCAACACCACAATAGTGGCATATGTCAACAAGCAGGGGGCGTCTTGTATCACTCCTGCTGCATCAGTTGACATTGCAGGTGCACAAGTGGGCGGTTGCTCACCAGATAGAGCTGTCAGCCATATATATTTGGCTCAGCTGCCAAATTCAAATGATAGGGTGGTCCCTTTACTCGGACATCACAGAGAGGTTGTTCGACTTGTGGGGGCTTCCTGCCATCGATCTGTTTGCCACTTGGCACAAGAGAAAGCTTCAAGTCTTCTGCTCCATCGTGTCGGACCCATGGGCTGCTGCGGAGAACGCATTCCAACACCCATGGGACAACCTAGATGTTTAAGCCGTCCCTCCATTTTGTCTGATTTGCAAGGTGATCAGCCAGGTGTTGATCACCCCGAATCTCAGGATGATTCTGGTGGCGGCCGTTTGTTATCCGGACCTGCTAGCTCTGCTGTCCGAGGCACCGAGAGAGATTCCTCCCTGCCCCAACCTGTATGTCAACCACACGTAGCGCAGTACCATCAGGCAGTGCAGTCCGTGTCTTCACAACTGGAGACTATTCAGAATCTCTTGCGAGCGAGAGGCTTTTCTCATTGCGCAGCAACAGAGATGGATGGATATCTCAGACAGTCATCTGCAGCTGTTTGCCGGGGAAAATGGGGCGTCTTTTGTGGTTGGTGTTGTAGACGGGGTCTCTCTCCTGTCAGAGCTAGTATTCAGCAGGTTACGGACTTCCTCGTCTTCCTTTGCCAAGAGAAGCTTCTCTCCATTTCAGCTAGGACCCCACTTGGCCTAGTCTTGTGCCTGAAAAGTGTGGACATCTCCACATTGGAGATTTCGCTACTGATAAGAAGCTTCGAAAGTCTTGCCCTCCCAGGGATCTTACGCATCTGACCCTCAAGACCGTCTTTCTGCTTGCCCTGGCTTCGGCGAAGAGAGTAGGCGAACTTCATGGACTTTCCTTCGATGTTACACACTCAAGGGGATGGGGATCAATTATGCTCGACTTCGTCCTGGATTTCGTTGCGAAAACTCATGACCCATCAGTCCCTGATGCCAGGTTCAGGTCCTTCACAGTCCCCCTCCCTAGAGGATTTTGTTGATAATGATCCATAACTTTCGGTTGGTCATTACAGGATGACCCCTCACCCAAATCCCATGCCTATTCATCAGGGAAGTGGGAGGGTTTTGAGGACCTAACAGTGACTGCCAAAAATAGGTTTTTCCTACATCAAAACCTGTGTTTTGACAGTGCAGTCGCTTGTTTTGTCCGCAGGAATCTTTAAAAAGGAATTGACAGGTGACGAAATGGCTAAAAAGAAATTGACAGGTGACGAAATGGCTTAAGCTCTCAAATTTAAATCCCAACTAACCCAAAGAAAAAACATGTATGGTCCCAGGTCAAGACACAGGTTTCAAGCCCCATTCTTTATTCCAAATACCCCTCAGGTTTTGGTAACGAACAATAAACTAAATGTGAACTTATGTTTTAGGGTGAAGTTCTACAGTGACTTACCTAAGCATGTTGGGTCTAGTTGCAGTATTGTCACACCTTCCCTCAGCGATAGCATACCCACCTGTTAGGAAGACCTCTGGTTTTCCACTGTAACACCTATGCAATCAGGACAGACCATACCCCCTACTGATACACTGTGTAATAGAATTTGTTTGAGCTTGTGACAATAATGTTTTAAGAATACTGTCTCTGATGATCACCCTGTACATTCAGAGACTTCTTCGAAAGAGACATTTCTGAAGAAGGCCAACGATGTACTTGCTTTCCTAATATCATTTGACATAGGAAAGGAGTGTGGATTTGCCTTTTTATTGAGGGACTAAAATCATTCTCAGCCCTTGTAGAGAAAGTGGTTTGTTTGTGCTAGGGTGTAGGAAAATCGGACCCTCTGGATGTTTGCTGTGACCTCTAGCTAAACCTTAAGTGCTTGAACTGGGCATAATGTCTTGTCTGCTAAATTGAGTTTTTGTATCAAAAGGAAGTTCCCTTCTGAAAGGATTCTCATTCTTGGCCAAGAATAAAGGGCCAGGGGACAATAATAACTGATGGTCAGCTGTTTGCGTGATGTATCATCCCTGTCTAAGAGAGCCCAGTTCACTAATAAGAGCTCCGGATGCTAGAGCAATCAAGAAGATCGCCTTTTGTATCATGTAAGTTGTGGTTGTATTCGATGTTGAATTGAGGGGTTGACAGAAGTATAAGCACCTTAGTCAAGGACCAAATAATTGGAAGCCTTTCGGGAGTGGGTCTTTGTAGTGCAAAAGACTGGAGAAGGGAAGTGACAATTTCTATACCAGAGTCAATCCCAAATCCATACAGCAAGGTTCCATTAATGCTGCCTTGTATGCTATGGTTGTTGTAACCACAACGTTTGTCTTCAAAAAGGTATACAGTATAAGAAAATTTAAAAGTGTTTCCATAGAAATCTCAACTGGGCTCTCAGTATGGGTATAATCTAAGCATATCTTCCTTACAGACTGGTATTGTTGGACGGATGATGTCCATAGTTTTTGCACTAGGTACCTAGCAATGTTGGGTGAGTAATTTTCATGTTAGACAATATTTAAAAAATCGACACATGAAGGTCTCGGCTCATAAAGGAGGGTGCATAGTCGACTTTCCCTCCTACTGTCTCGGATAGAACAGCGGACGGTAGTGGAATTGATCTCTTTGCCCGTTGTTGAAGCAATAGGAACCAATGCCTGTTTGGCCAATTTGGGCTATTAAGTAAGCTGTTCCTTTTAAGGTTAGAAGATTGCTCAAAACTTCGAAATCTGGGACAATGGAGGAAAACGATATATCGTCCTCCATTTGGGAATTTGTGATTCTCGTATATGGCGAACTGGTCCACTTCCAGTTGTGGAAGCATGTTGGCTATTGTTTGAAAAAAGTGGTTATCCAACATCCACTCTGTTGAGGCTGTTGTTTTCCTTGATAGAGAGTCTGCTATTACGTTGAGTGACCCTGTGAGGTGAATTGCAGACAAGTGCCACTTCCTTGCTTGTGCCATCCAAAGGATGGCCATCATTATCATATTGAGAGGAGGTGAACGTGATTCCGCCCTCTTGATGCAGGACATTTTTGAGAGACAAAAGACAGCCACCAGCTCCATGAAAATATGACAATTCCTCAGAGTAGCTAACTACCTCCCTGCCACCTGACAATCCTCCCAATGTCCCCCCTAACCTGCCAGCTAGGCATCTGTGTGTATTGTCACTCATATAGATGGAGGAGTCAGGGTGACCTGTTTTGCCGGAAATTCTTCAGTGTCCAAGGCCGAAGTATCTCTCAAACTTTTTTATTCTTTTGATGGGGTCAATCTTGCATGTTTTTTCTTGCATGCGATAGCCAGAGTTTGTTCACATTTTTTAGTTGTAATCTGAATATTGGATCTATTACAGATGCAAACTGCAGCAGGCCCATCATACATTATAATTGCCTTCTGGAAACTCTGGGCTGTGCAAGGAACGTTTTGAGGTCTTTCCGCATTCTTTTTGAGTACTGATGGGGAGAGACAACAGGCCGTGAAGAGAATCCCAACACAGTCCCAGCCTCTGAAAACGTCTGCTGGGCATGAGGCAGGATTTTTTCCAATTTATTAGAAAACCTTTTGACTGTAGTCTGTTGACCACTGCTGTTAGGTTTTTCAAAGCACTCTTTTCATGTGGGGCCCCCAGATTAAGCAATCGTCTAGGTAGGCTATTAATTGTATTCTTTCTTGTCTGAGTTCTCAAACTACTACTGTTGCTAATTTTGTAAAAATTCTTGGGGACATGTTTTGACCAAAAGGCATGACCTTGAACCTGTACATATCTTTCCCCATCCAGAACCCTAGGAAGGGGCAGAAGGGAACGACGATAGGGACATGCCAGTATGCATCTTTCAGATGTATAGAAGCTGTCCAGGTCCCTTTTGGAGTGATTGAACATTCTTGGGCAACTGTAGTCATCCAAAACTTGTGACAAACTTTGTGCTTGTTCAATGTCGATAGATCGAGGATCACTCTTCGTTCAGAGGAATCCTTTTTAGGGACACTGAAGAAACGTGCATGGTGGCGAATATACTCGTTTCTCTATGGCTCCCTTTAACAGGTGCCTTCTGCATGTAATCTTCCAGAGAGGGGTCTGGTTTTAGGAGGAACCCCTTTAAAGGAGGCGGGGATGAGACCATTTCCACCCCAGCCTGTTGAAAATAATGCTGTGTCCCCAAGTGGAAGACTTCCATTGCCTGTGGTGTCGTTGAAGCTGACCCCCGACCATACAATTCTTCTGCCTTTGCCCTTGATAGGCATTCCAGGTGTTGCTTTTCCTTTTCCCCTATAAGAGGGTCTTTGGATCCTGTGAAAAGGGTGCCCTTGCTGTTGTTGTTGTCCCTTATAGAGAGTTGTCCCTTCTGACCACCTACCTGTTTTTGAGGAAAACTGTTGGGGATGACTGAAGGCTTATATGATTTTTTATCATAGTGGGCCTTTTTTGGGTTGGGTAGAGGGAAGTTTTCGTTTTTTGTTTCTTGAATTCCCCTTCCCCCAGAAGAGCATACACTGCGCAAACAGGTCCTTACAGGAGGGGTCAGAGTGTAATAATGAAGTCACATTGGGAAGTGACTTGCTGGAGCCCTCCATTGTTTCCATTAGCTCTTTTAGGCACCATTCTAGAAAGTCATAGAGTGCTTCCCATAGGGTTCTCATAAGACTTTTGGCCACAACAGCAAAAATTGTTCTGGAATCTTCTGGAAGCCTTATAGTGGCAACTTCCAGCAAGATGGTAGAGGTTCTTATACTAAGGAGGTGGATCCTAACATGAAATTCTGCCAAGGCTGTCCCCTCTGAGATTCTTCTCATAGGGGTCCCAAACTGCTAATTAGTTATATTGTATCTAAGTGGAACTTTATCCTTGCATAAGGGATTGAAGCGTTGCCCATTCCTTGGTGTAACTTTTCAAAACCAGGATGACTGTGGCAAATGGCTCTAATTCTGCCATTGTCTCTCATTTTGTAGTCACTACCAAATTCTGAAAATCTGCCTTCACATTATAAATTTTTTTTGAAAGTGAAGGGACAGAAGGCTGGGGCTACTTGGTAAGCAAATTAGGTCTTGTTCAAAATGGAAGTAGAGATCCATTTTCCATTGAACTGGTAGAGGGTGTCTTCTATAGCTTTTAATGCTGTAGGCACGGGTAGGAGAACTGTTTCTTTTAGCGGTTTCTCCATGTCTGGTGAAGGTGGTACCAGATGCCATTCTGTATTAGGGAATGCTCCCCTGTCTGTAAATTCTACATGTACAACTTCAATCATAGTTTTTCTCTCATTAATTAGATACTTACCATTGAGAGAGAAAATGCACATTGAGGGATCTCGCCAAGGATTATCAGTATCATCAGGAGTAAGTATTGGAACTCCTGTTATATTTTGATCTGAAGTGTTGTAGTCTGAACTGGCCATTTTGTTGTTCTCAGTCGGAATTCCGGCATTAGACCTTGTTTGGTCAGAATTTGTATCCACTCTCACTTTTCGGTTACTGAATGGAGTATTTTTGCACTTTAGGGTGTACAGGACTGACTAAATTTCCTTTTCAGAATCGTGTATCATGTCCTTTATACATTGCCGTTCTGTGGCAAGGACATCTTTGATGTTACTGAGAATCTCCTTACGGAATTGATCAAATGTCGCAAATGTGTATCCCTTTTTGGGGGAGCTTGCACAGTCTGACTGAGCTTCAACCACTGAACTATAACGCCTGTTAACCAAGGGGCAGAAGTCCTGGGTGAGTTATTATACCCTTCCAAAAATGTTGTCATTACAGTCGGGGTTAGGTGGATTGTAGTATCCCTTTTTGGGGGAAAGATCCTTTTCAGCATCTGATAGCTGCATGGAGGATAGAATTCCTACTGGAAGGTTTCTCCCATGGATAGCCGAAATTTGTGTTTGATCCTTCTGGGTTCAGGAGGGCCATTTCATTGGTAATGTCCACTTCATGTTCATTAGTAGAGATGTCACCCCCCATATAAAAGATTCCTCTACTTCCCAAACATAGATCTTGTTCTGAAAAATGGTCAAATATCTGCTGCTGGAGTTCTACCAGAAAGATATAAGCTCCCCCCTCCTCACCCCTGTTGAACCCTAGGATGCATTGAGACACCTTAAAATGAGCTGTTTCGTCCTTAAAACTTGCTGCCAGGAGCCTACTACAAATTTTGCACATATCTGGTGTCCAGCCAAATTTTCCTTGTTTTTTGCAAGGACTATGCTCATGGCAGGTAGCATGGGTTGTACACACTGGCAAAAAACGAACCAAGCAATTTGCTGCAGAACACTTGAGCTGAGGGTCCTGCATAGTGGTGGCCCTGTAGTGATATAAATCATGTTTTTAATAGAAACTACTTAGTACTAATTGTATGTAATCCTTATATAGATAGTATATTCGATAATACAGGTACAGGCCAAGTTGAATATAAGTGTGTAGCTGTAATATTTTATTTGCTAAATTGTTATATGTACTATGTGAAATTAATTTTTTTGAATGTCATGCCATTCAGGCTAACCGCTTTAAATAATTTATCTAACCCAGGCTACTGTTTTATATGGCTTAGGTTAATGTTTCTAGCATAATCTGTGTTAGGCTAAGAACACAGGATTTCTTAAGGATATAAACTACATAGGAAAGAACCCCCATAATTCAGTTTACTGTTTTATCTGGCCGAGATTACGCTTGTATGTGATATTTGGCCACTGCCTTATTTAATCTAAACTACTAGTGGGGCTAATAATAGGATATTCCATAAAGGGATTTCTGTTTAATCTAGTTAGGCCACTGCCTGGTCTAGGTTTATATCATCTTTTAAGAATACAGGCTACATAAGAGTCCACTAATATGTAAATATGTAGCCTTACAAATAGGCTACCGAGCCATTAAAAAAAAAATTAGGTTACATTTAATTTAGCCTAAGTTACTGTCTATAGCTAATCCTAGGCTATTTGTTCTAAACTACCAGTTAGGCCAATAATAGGATATTTCTTAAAATGTTCTCACTTAATCTAGTATAAGGTATTCCCCATTCAAGATTATTTAGATCACCCTTAATTGTATAGGCTATATAAGACAGAAACTAATTAATATGTAGCCTTGTAGTTAGGCTACTATTTTGTCTAGCCCAGGATATTGTTTTATCTAATCCCAGGCTACATTGTCTAAGATACTAGTTAAGCTAATAGTATGATATTTCTTAAAAATTTTCTCACTTAACCTACCTAGTGTACGTTATTGCCTTGCCTAAAACAGAAATTCATTAATATGCAACCTTATAGGTAGGCTACCATTTCATATAGCCCAGATTAATTACTTACTCTAATCTAGGCTAATCCAAGTTATTTAATTCACACTTGAAGGTATGGGTTACATGAAACAAATTTTCTTTAGTATGTAGCCTTAATGCTATGCTACCATTCTAGCAAGGATAAATGTTTCATCTAGTCCTAGACTACCTGGTTTAGGCTAACTACTGCCTAATCTGGATTATTTAGATCATGCATAAGTGTACAGGCTGTATAAAAAGAAAAATATTATTAATCTGTAGCCTTGTAGCTAGGCTACCGTTTAATTTTTCCCAGATTTTATTATCCAAGGGTCCTTGGCCTAAGTTAGTAGCTGCAACCCCTTTCATTCCTTGTACTGTACCTCCATTCATATTACCTTTCTTCCATCTTGCTCTCCACCCTCTCCTAACAATTATTTCATAGTGCAACTGCGAGGTTTTCCTCCTTTTACACCTTTCAAAAATGTCTTACTGTCAATTTCCCTTTCAGCACTGAATGACCTCATAGGTCCCAGTGCTTGACTTTTGGCCTAAATTCTGTATGCCATGGCATATTTCTTAAAAGTTACCCTAATTTAGGTTACTACCTAATCTAGATTATTTAGTTCGCGCTTAAGGATATGTGATCCTAGGCTGTAGGCTACAGACAACATCCCCTATTTATCCAGTCTAAATTATTCTCAATCTGATTTTAGGCTACTGCCAAGGTTATTGTAGACATCGTATAATCTGAAAAGATTTTTGATAATATTAAATTGTGGAACATTTCTTTCAGCTGCAACATCCAATTGAAATGACAAATTTTAAACAATAAGCAATTATGACTAAGCGCTATCCATGCGTTGGCAAGAAAAACTAGGTCTTTGGCTTTCACACACAGTGTAATAATTCCAAAAGTTTAAGACTACAACTTTAACTGGGACTTAAAACTAGGCACTCACCTTGCTTCTTGAGGTGATTCCATTGTGAAATATGGAGCACTGACTAATGAAGCTGGTCCAAAGCAACCACAGAAAGTAATGACTTCTTGTTCATTTTGCTGGTCAGTTTGTCGACAGTATGGCGGACTGCGCGTGTGCAGTAATCACTTCTTCTTCTAGCAGGTTTTGACAATGGAAAACTGGGTTACAGCTTTGCTGAAGATAAGGGAAAGTGCCCTCTTATATTTGAGTCCATTATATACTCCATCTTGTATTATAATGTTTATCATTGCGACACATTACCTGGCCAAAAGACCAACTGAAAGGGAATTCTTTGATATTAGTGTGGTCACCATGGAGCTCTGACAGGCCCATGGAAGGTAACTTCTTGAGGACAAAACAAGTGACTGCGCTATCAAAAATTACATTGTAATGATGATCAGTTAACAAGTAAGCAGTAGACATCCAATTAGCAAAACGAAATACACCAAAACACAAGGCTACAATTCACATGCTTAACAAAGTCGAGTTGATGTAGGCTTTTAAATTTAAGAAATTATAGTAATATATAGCATGTACTGTATATGTGAACTTTAGAATCAGTAAGAAGTAAAAGTAAAAGAGCTGTAGTGATGAAGCACTGCTGGCATTATGCAAAAGTCTTATTCTAACAATACATTATATATAGTATATTTTCTAATGGTTTCCAGCTCTTGTCAAATTAGGTAAAAGAGAAGCATACAAATCTTTGCTTTGAATGCTAGGTGATGAGGAAGGAAGTTATGTAACACTATGCCTTTGTATGGCTTGTGTCAGTTGGCATTTTTTCTGTAAACTTTTGGCCAGTTTTGATTAAAGTTTTATTTTTAAAATTTTTTGTATTTTCTAAAGCTTTGTGTTTCTCTTAATTTATTTATTTCAAATCATGTGTTTAGAGGAATCTGTACCATACTGGTATTTTCATGTAAACTGATGTCATTGTGTTAATTTTTTTTCCACAAAAATAATTGATTTTTCTATATATTTTTTTCATATTTATTTGTATGTAGGATGTTGACCTCTAGCAAATTCTTAACCTCTTGTTATATAAAGATTCATGTGTTTTTTTCCCCTCTGATGTCCTGAACCAACATCAGTGCCCTATTTTTTCCTTTACTCATGTATTTTACTTCAGTAGTACAGTAATACATTTTCCAGGGGAAGTAGTAGCTGTAAGGAGGAATTTTTATCCACAAAGTTCTCCTGCTGGCCAGGGAGCTGTTTGGCAGTGGGCAGGAGATAATCATGGTGATTGGCATGTTTATGATATGTGTGTCCAGTGCATCATTGAGTCAGAGTGGGCTACAGTAAGTAAAGATTGTTAGTGAGGTGCTGATAGTACTTTATGTAATTTAGAATTACTGTATAGTTATACTGTACTAGTAAGATTGATTATTTTTTATAACTCATAAAACTGATTCATATAAAATTTTATTATTTTGAATACTTACAATTTACTTGTACAGGTACACACAATCCTTTATCCAAAGTCCTTGGGGCCAAATGTATTTCATTTTTTGGAATTTTTCAGGTTTTGGAACCGAGGTCAGAAACTTAATCAAACGTCATAATTGCAGCAAAAGCATGTATTTTTTTATCTTTTATTATTTTTTCCTTTCGTGTTTTTCGTTATAGTTTATTTATTCATTATAGATTATTATTTATATTTATATATACTAGTAAATGAATGTGAGGTAATTACGGTCATCAGTAATAAAGTAGTGGGACAATTAAGACCCTATGTTTGCTAACACATTTTATTTTCAACAAAAACATTCCGTAAAGCGCAAAAATATACATAAGAAAAATAAGTTATTGAGTAATTATTGCCATCAGCAGTCAAATCAGGGCAACGTTCAAACTTAGCATGTACACACAATTTGGGATTGACATAAATAGTAGAGGGCTGTCATTGGCTAACAGCTCTCCATGGCACCAGCCAGCCAATCAGGTTTTGCTTACGTTAGACTGGTGATATATGTGATGCAGGTGCGTGTGTTTTGAATACAGTACAGAGTTTTTAACATTGTATGTATTTTACTGATTATATGAAGAATAGAATGAATTTCTCATCACTTTGAGTCAAAATTGTTAGTTCAGTGATTCTTCAGCAACAAAAGAAATTTTTTTTTTGCTTCAGAAGATGTTTACTAATGCTTCATTGACATATCTTCAAAAAAAAATTCATCTCTCTAATCTCTCGTGGAATGTTAATCCATATCTGTTTACTTGCTGGTCACACCCTTTATAGTCCACACGACTGACAACAACAAAATTTATATGTTGTTTTTTGTCTTCCAAAGGTGTCTTACCTGTACTACACATTTTTTAAAACATTATGAACTCAAATTAGCAGTATCTTTTCCTGAGAGAGAGAGAAGAGAGTTCATCTCTTTACTCTCTCGAGGAATGTTAATCCATTTCTGTTTACCTGCTGGTCACACCCTTTATAGTCACGTGACTGACAACAACAAAGTTTATGTGTTTTTTGTCCTCCAAAGATACAGTACCTCTACTATGCATTTTTAAAGCATTATATGACCACACACACATACACGAACAGTGTGTGCATATGTGCTAATATTCATTGGTTAAAGAGACTCAGATTAGCAGTCCCCATAGGGGGTTAGTGCCGTCAGTGCACTGTAGGCATTACTTAGGGTTCTTTGCAGCATCCCTTCAGCCTCTAGCTGCAACCCCTTTCATTCCTTATACTGTACATCCATTTCATATGCTCTTTCTTCCATCTTATTTTTCACCCTTTCTTAGCAATCATTTCATAGTGCGACTGTGAGGTTTTCCTCCTGTTACACCTTTAAAACCTTTTTATTCTCAGTTTTTCTTTCAGTGCTGAATGATCTCATAGGTCCCAGTGCTTGGCCTTTGGCCAAAATACAATATTCCATTCCATCAAATTAGCACTATCTTTTTCTGAGAGAGGGAGAGAGAAAAAGAGAGAGAGATTATTTAGGACTCTAAGGCTTGGCAGATGTACAATTATTTTATTATCTTGGGATTTTTTTTTTAACCTTGGGATTTTCAAAGGTCAAAATTGGGATTTCATAAGAAAAATAATTTGAGTAGCACAACACACCCAAGTGACACAGGTCAGCTGTTAACACGCCAAACCACCAGCCTTAAGAATCAATGCTCTACTCTCCACAAAATGTTTTCGGTTTTAAGAATTTCGGATAAAGGATTGTGAACATGTACAAGACAAATTTTATGATGTTTATACAGATGTACAAAAGAACATCACTTTTCATCTCGTCCCTTTGGTCCCTTCCAATCTAGCTATCCCACTGCATCTTGACCTTGCTCCAATTTTCAGTTCAAGAACAAATCATTCAGGTGAGCCCTAATAATCATACAACTCCTTTTACTTCACAGGGTGCACGCACAGTGGATATGAGCAAGACATTCCCTCTTTGCCCGTACATCATTGATTTTTGTAATTTAACACAGGTGAGCTAGATATACCCTCTTTTCGGCACGCTACTGATTTTTGTAATTCAATGCAGGTAGGTTTTTTCTTTATAACAGCCTTACCTATGTTAGGCTACTAGAAATTAGTTGAAATCATAAACGAATGTGTCAGGCCTGTGCCACAAATGAGTTTAACTACAGTGTTTAGTATCTCATATCCTTGAAGGAATGGAGGCGCTCTCCATCTTTTGGGCTGCTGGTTTTAGGATTTTGTCTTTGTAGCCTTTGAATGTTGAGATATTGCATATGTGAGAAAGGTAAATAGTGTATTTCACCCCACGGAATTTTGAGGTGTGATTCAGCAGAGGATTATTATTATTATTATTATTATTATTATTATTATTATTATTATTATTATTATTATTATTATTTACAACATAAATCACCTTTCAAAATAAGGCAAAACAATTACCATTTAACTTTTGCCCAAGGTTATTTTTCATTTTTTTTTTTTATATATTACAGTGCTAAGAAACTGTTGTACCTTATCTGTAGATACCACTCGTAGGCTGCACAAACATACTGTAGATATGAAATGTACCTTTTTTTTTCTAATATCCAGATAACTGTATACTGTAGTATCAGTTCATCAGGATTTTTTTTCCCCCCAATTTTTTTTTTTCGTTAATCTCTCTTGCAAAAGATAGTTTCCTATTTTTTGCCTTAATTGATATGAAATAAAATGTGCCTAATTTCATTTCCATGTATGTACCATCATAAGATGACCAGTAATCCTTTGTGAATGCATTATTTGTATGATAACACTTTTTTTTGTTTAGTGACTTTTCTTAATACCATGCAGTGGTCTGATGAAATTACCTGATAGTGGTTATAATATTTTCCTATCCATGCTTTTGCTGATTAGTCATTCAGCTTCCTGCTTCTTCTCTTCTTGCTTCTTCTTCCTTTTCTATAAATCTTCAGCAGAAAACTGCTATGGATAGAGTTAACAGACTATAAACCCAGATGGCTTCAAAGGGAAATCAGCCTGCAGAGAGAGACTAAATTGAGAATGGAAAGTAAAGTGGATGTACCTGAATTTAGGAGATGTCAGACAGAAAGCAAGAATGAATTTGCATTTCATTTAAACATTTGGAGACCAGAAGACTCCACAATTCCACTAGGGAAACTTTCACATTTTAGTTGTAGTCAAAATAAAACTCATAGTACTTGTATGCTGAGTAGTTTTAAACCTGGTAATGGAAAGTGACACAGTATATGCAACAGCACCCTCCCTAATGTTATGAGCAAAAACAGCTAGGTCAGGTGAAGAAGATTGCAGAGTATATTCTCTCTCTCTCTCTCTCTCTCTCTCTCTCTCTCTCTCTCTCTCTCTCTCTCTCTCTCTCTCTCTCTCTCTCTCTCTCTCTCTCTCTCTCTCTCTCTACTGGTTTAGTCACTGTTCTGTTGAGCTCAAGAAAAGACAACCTCCTCTCAGGCGTCCTCATAATACTTGTCAAGCCACCTTTTCCAACAAGTAGGGTTACTGTTTACAGTGTGCCATATGTGGTGCACTGTAAATGTTACTGTGGGCTCTTTGCAGCAACTGGTTGGTCCTTCAGATTTTTGCCATTTATTTTCATCCATTTCCTTGGTCTCCAAATTAACCTTGCTTCAAATGGAAAAGGAATGATCTCAAAATGTAACTCATTGTTCTCTTTAAACTATAACACACTCAGGTCTGCTTCTTAGACTCATACTAGGGATGTTTTCTTGATCAAGTACAAGATTTTCTTTCATGTCCAACTCTTCTGGATGTGCCAAGGATTTTCTTCTGACCAAGTTCATTTTCATATTTCACTGCCCATGTTTGTCCTCCTTCATAATTGCTGTCAGGCTACATGCAAACATTTTTTCAAAAACCCATCCATTGTAGTGTGCTGAGTTGTTTGCTTATCTGCCCTTTTTTCATTTTGTGTTTTTATTGCACAGTGGAATGAGGAATGTTGTGTATTATCATCTGAGGGTTTTAGTATGTGCAGTTGAAGTAACTAGGATGCTGTAAGGAAAAAGGCAACATGAATGAGGTAATCAATGTATTTGGTGGCTTATGACAGGTTTTTCCTTTTAAAAAGAATCAAGAAATCACCCTGCATCTAATGCCATTCAAGAAATAATATGAACATGTTTTTATTCATGTCCGGAATTGGTTGTGTTTCTACCATTTGCATCCATTATGGCTACTTCATATGTTTGAGGAGTCTCATCTAAGCTAACCATTGGGGGCCCCAAAGTTGTTTACATTGTGTTATGGTTAAAATATTTAATTAATTATGTAAATTTTTTTCATATTTTATTCAATAGTAAAACAATTTAGAAATTATCAGATAAGAAACAGAAGATGGTAGCTATGGTGCAATGCCATGGTGGCAATTCCTGCATCTACCAAAGTGCGCAGAGTGAAGAGATGTAAACAACATTAACCCGAAGTCAATTTATTTCTTGGACATTTTAATCATAGACTTGCTTCAGAATTTAATAACATAGAAAATGGCACAGCAGGAACAAAGGCATTGTGACAACATAAATTTCATAGCCTATACCATAGAACATGGTAATATGGCAGCTGAAGGTTTATTTTGGGTTCACTGCCAATAAAAATGTTTTTTGCTTCAAATTTGTTTTTTCTTTCTTCAAAATATGCTTGTATATGGTACGACTAATGCACTTTTGCAGCTAATAAGCTGGCAAATACAGTAAATTTTTATCAAAATGTTTTTTGTCATATAAACATTATTATGTTTATTATATGTTAATTTTTTGTTGTTATTATTTAGAAGATGGACCCAATTCATATGGAACAAGTCCATAGGGGCCACTGACTTGAAAGATGTAACAGAAGTTAATGGGAAATAGAGAAAGAAGAGATCAGTTATTTGAAAAACGGATAAATTAACAAAAATAAATAAATAAAAATGTAAGTAAATTATTAAAATACCAGGAGAATTATATTAGGGTAGCAATGCATTGCATCTTTGCTTGAACTTCTGAAGTTCCAATTGCACGACATCCCTAGGGAGGCTGTTTGGAACTGATAACTCTAACAGCAAGGCACATTTACTGCATAAAACTTATGAAAAATTGACAAACAACAATTGCTAATATTAGGAAACAGAAACCTACCACCATGAACCACTTAATCTAAAAGAGATAAATCTCTGGCAGAAGCAAACATTCATTAAAGGAAGGACAAATGAAATAAAACATGTTGCAATGATTTCATCAATGTTATGAATATATGATGCCTTATAAACAATACCTAACTGCTATACAGCATTTGCTGAATCTTTCAGATGTTTCTCAAAAGTAAGTTTTGATCCAAAAATTACACCTTGAATAGTTAAAGCTTCAGACTCATTCAACTGAGTCCTATCCACCTGTAGGGGAGAATCGGGTAGAACGAGATCTGCTAATCGATGGTGTTTTTGTTTCACTTGAGTTGAGCCTCATACCCCACCGACTACACCATTCACTGATCTGGTCCATGTCTCGATTGAGGCTGAGAGCAGCTTCATTTCTCATAAGTAGAGACTACTACACCCACAAGTGTTGCATCATAGGCATGCTGAACAATCTTGTTTTCCAGGCCAACAACCACATCACTTTTATACACTAAAAATAACAGTGGACCAAGAACAATAACCCATGGAACTCCAGAAAGAATAGATCTTTGTTTACTAAAGATCCCATCAACAGCAACTCTCTACCTGTAGGGAAATCTTGAAGTACAGGCAGTCCTCGGTTATCGGGGGGGTTCCTTTCTGGGGGTGTGATGATAACCGAAAATCATGGCTAACTGAAAATCAGCGATTTCCGGCGCTTTTTCGCCGATTTTCGGGTTTATCGGCGTTGAAAAGTGCCAATTTTCGGATATTGGCGCCTCTGTTAGGTATTTATTGGCGCCAATACCCAATTATCCATGCTGATAAGCGGAAATCAGCAATTTTTGGCACCGAAAATTGTCGATTTTCGTCGCTAGACAAACCCCATAAAACCGGATCGCCATTAACCAAGCCCGCCGTTAACCGGGGACTGCCTGTAATCCTAAAAAAGATCCGGCCACACCAGGATTCTGGTTTTTCTTCATTAATGTCTTAGTATATACTGTACAAAAATTTTATGTTAGAATCACAGAGTGATGATGTATGAACCATTTTCAAGAGAGAAAGAGACACAGAGATAGTTCATAGGTAAATACTGTACTTGTTAACCTACTGGATACAAAATGAAATAGTTTTCTTGGATTGTAGTTATAGTTTTCCAGCATTTTATAACTCTACACACATTTATGTAATATCCAGCAGTTACTGAATCATTCTTACACTATATATTCATGGGGCGTGTCGAAGGAAAGGCACCAGACCTGCAGCTTTGATACAAGATATCCTTTTTACTAAATTACTGTACCAGTAGAATTACAAGACTTAAAGATACCAAACCAGGTGACATGAACTGTATGTACTGTATATTGGCTAATGACTACATTATTTTCAGAAAAACAGCCGGACAGGGTTTATTCGGAGTATAAGGAGAGTGCAACAGGCTGCATACCCTGTTGGAAAACCTCCCACTACTCCACAACAGTCACAGCAAGATGCAGGTAAATTGTGGCTTTTTATTTTCCATAGAATCTAATTTCACTTGTCAGCAGACATTGATTTTAACCATTTGAGATTCTAATGACTTCAAATGACATCTTATTCCCAACCATTCAGATTTTGATAACATGAAAAACCCACATCCATAGAAAATACAGGAAACGCCCCGTATTCGCTGGGAATGCGTACCCCCCCCCCCCACGCGAATAGCTAGAACCCATGAATGCTTAGAACCCTTCTAAAAACACCTAGAACTGCCTATTTTGATAGTTCAAACACAAAAAAACTAACAATGCTCATACAGGAATTATCCTACTTACGATGCATTTAGGTTTCAAAAAAACCCACCACTTGTTGGAAAAACATATCTCAAATATAGCTTAGCCTACATTAGGGTATTCAGTACCTTGTATACATATATGGTAGCCTAGCCTACACTATAAAGTATACTCTATACATACATGGTATAGTAATTACTAATATTGGAGGTTCATGCAGAGTGACTTATGATGATTCAGTACAAAGAGAAATTGAATAACAAACAAGAATTAGCTTACACTATGGTATATTGTATAAATATACAGTAGCGTAGCCTACATTATACTGTATTCTGTATTCACATATCGTCTTATACAAACATCAACATAACGAATATGCATCTTTTCCATGGATCATTTAAAATGTTACACCTTAATTCACTGTATCCAATAATATCGTATATATTCTTATATTGCTTTTGTATTATAAATTGTGATCATAGCAATCAATGTTTTTGTTTGGAAATAGTTTACACGGTGTTTATTTTGCCGTGTGTAACTCAGTTCAGAGCTCTTTTCTTGCTTCTAGTTACCGTAAATGAATCTCTAGATACTTTATTTATGGGGGCAAGGTTATTTTTCGTTATACTGTACGAAGTGTTTTTAAGTCAAAATATAACTTAGATACGCCTTGTTGTGAAATTAATATAGCTACTGTATTTTTTTCGTTAAGAGATGAGATGAGATGATGTTGCCTGTTGGGGTGTTTGTTTTGTGTAAAAAAAAATCAAGATTCCGTTTGCTATTTTCACTTGATTTCATCATCATACAAGCTTTACATATTTATCATTTATCGGTGTAAAAATAGTAGTACTGTAATATGTTCTTTCATGCCCAGTAGTTTTGATTAAAATACTTTCTCTCTAATTTTAATTACAATCGAGTTTCATCCATGTTGCCAGTGCATGAAAATTTAGTCATTTGCAGCTTGAACATTGTTTTCTCAGCTTCAGCTACAACTTGCAGCTTAAATTTAGTAGTGTATATCCTTGCCGATCTTTTATCTATACCGAATAAGGGTATGATGTAAAAATATATCAGTCCTATTCTAATAACCGTCATTTGTACTATAACCTATGGTAATTGTGTATTACCGTACGATGGTTGAAATACAAGCAAAAGGGCTGTTGTTATCCGATTCGATGATGAAACAAAACAACAGTTTCTCGGTTGATTGTTTAGGGCTGTACTCATTTACGCAAGTGTATAACGTTACTAACAGTACTGTTATCATTCTCTGTTACTTTTTTAACTAGAATATGGGATAAAGAGTTGGAGGAAAAGAAGCTGGTCTAATGTAATTTGGTCTCTATTGCTGCCTGTACGCTGCTGGTTGTGCCTGCGCTAAGTTTAGAAATATTTTATAAATATTGTTGTATCAGTATTAATTGCTTACCCCATTGCAAAATTGAATTATTGTAAGGTGCAATATTGTAACTTGAGCACTACCTGAGTATTTTGATATTTTTATCACAAAAAGTGCATTTAGTCGTGAAAATGAGACGAAAATACAGTAATTAGTGAATATTTCTCAGTGAAACACCGTGAATGGGCGGATTTTCAGTAAATAATGTGTATATATGTTACACTGAGAAATCCACGAATAGGTGAGTCCGTGAATCGTGAGGCCACTAATACGGGGGTTTTACTGTATGGCTAATATATAATCTTTACTCTTCATTGTTTTCCATGTTGAACATGATGAAGTAAAGGTACAGTGGACCCCACCTATTCGCAGTTCCGGATTCACACTTCACCTATTCACGGTTCCGGATTCATGGCTTCACCTATTCACTGATTTTTCTGTGGAATATATACACACATTATTTGCAGAATATTTGCCTATTCGCGGTATTTATCATAGAGAAATATTTACTAATTATTGTATTTTCAAGTCATTTTCATGACTGAATGCATTTTTTGTGATAAAACTACTAAAATACTCAGGTACAGTAAAGTCCCTGTATTCAAAATCTCAAGATTCCTGGACTCACCTATTCGTGGATTTCTCTATGGAATGTATATAAGCATTATTCGCTGAAAATTTGCCCAATTGCGGATTTAGAAATATTCACTAATTACTGTATTTTCATGTCATTTTTATGACTAAATGGACTTTTTGTGATAAAACTATTAAAATACTCAAGTACCAGGTAATGCTCAAGTTATGATACTTTAATTCACCTTAGGATAATTCGATTGGTAAGCAATTAATACCTGTTCGACAATATTTAGAAAATATTTTTAAATTTCGCGAAGGCAGCAGCATACAGTCAGGCAGCGAGAGAGACCAAATTTCAATAGACCACCTTCTTTTCCTCCATCTATTGATCCCATCCTCAAGTTAAGAAGGTAAAAGAGAATGATAAAAGTATTGTTAGTAACGTTATACTCTTGCGTAAATGCGTACAGCCATAAACAACCAACTGAGAAACTGTTGTTTTGCTTATAACCGAATCGGATAACGATAGCCGTTTTGCTTGTATTTCAACCATAGCACAGTAATAAACAGTTACCATAGTTTTAGTACAAATGAAGTTCAGTAGAATAGGACTGATATATTTTTACATTATACCCTTATTCGGTGGGTATAAAAGATGGGCAAGGAAAGATACTGCTAAAATAAAGCTGCAAGTTGTAGCTGAAGCTGAGAAAACAATGTTCAAGCTGCTAATGACTATAAATCATCATGCATCGGCAACATGGATGAAACTTAACGGTAATTAAAATTGGAGAGGAAGTATTTTAATCAAAACTACTGGCCATGAAGGAACACATATTACTGCTATTTTTATGCCAATAAACGATAAATACGTAAAGCTTGTATTATGATGAAATCAAATGCAAATAGCGAATGGAATCTTGATTTTTTTTTTTTTTTTTTTTTTTTTTTTTTTTTTTTTTTTTTTTCACACAAAACAAACATGCCCCCAAACAGCCAACGTCATCCATTAACGAAAAAATGGCTAAATTAATTTCACAGCAAGATGTATTTAAGTTATATTTCAACTTATAAGCACTTCGTATGACGAAAAATAACCTTGTCCCATATAAATAAAATATTTAGAGATTAATTTACACTAACTAGAAGGAAGAAAAGCGCTCTAAACTGAGTTAAACACGGCAAAGTAAAGTTACTGCGTAATCAGTTTCCAAACCAAAACATTGATCGCTATGATCGCAATTTATAATACAAAAGTGATATAATACATACAATATTATTGGATACAGTGAATTAAAGCATAACATTTTAAAAGATCCATGGAAAAAATGCATATTCATTATGTTGATGTTTGTATATTACGATATTAATATGTGAATATAGTGTAATGTTTTTATTTATTCTTTCTTTTTCGTCCTAATTATATGTTTGCATAGATTTTAGTCTTTCTCTTCTTACCTTGGTTTCTTTCTTCTGTCCTTCAGATTGGAATTATCATATGATGTGCTATCTTTGTATATTTATTCCTTTTAAATATTGATATCTCTCAGAAAGGCGTATAGAGCGAGATCGGTAATTTCTTCACTTTAATTAGTACTTAATATTATAAAGATCAGTACAAAATTAAAAAGTTACAATGATAGTCAACTTTCACTCTTGAATCAGTCTATATAGGGAACACGGAGGCGATTGGGAGAAGTACTCTCCTTGAAGGACACAGTTCTGACTCTCCTCTCCTCGTCGGTCTCTCACTATTCGTTGAACCCTCAGGAAACTTGCTATCTGTAAATCTCCACCTCCTTCTAGCCTTATTGGAAGGATTAATCAGCAAGGCCTCCCCTTCAAGTAGCTGATTGGAAGGACTGTAGTGGGTGTGATTCAAATCTCTCCTTAGAGGACTTGATAGGAGGTGATCTTAGGGAGGGTGTGGGAAAGACCCTCCCACACATAATTGATTGGAGGTTGAAGAAGTATATCACTTGGGTCAACCCCCAAATTCCTGGAACTTCCATGAAAACACCTTCCGGAGAAGGCGAGGCTATAGAATCAGCTGTTGTAAGCATTTAGACTGTGCTGACTCATGTTTTGCTTGGCTTCAATCAACTGAGGCCATTATTTCCCATTTTACGACTGTTTTATGGCTTAAACACGATATACTGCAATGTAAACATCTCGTATTGATAACACGACACAACAGCATTTGGCCGTTATCACTGTGTTCTTTGCCTCTCTCTTTACTCTTATTTCTCTCTCCTTCTCTCTCTTAACTTTTTCTCTTTCTATCTCTCTCTCTTTTCTATTTAATTTCCCTATCTATTCTACACCACAACATCACTAAAACACGCTTATCACACTGCCCTCAGTGTGACAAAAAAAATACATTTCAATGGATGATTGCAAAATCACAAATAAAATAAAGCATTTATATGATTGCCCATCAAGTCAATTCTCAAAAAATATTTAAATTGCACAAACTGTGTCAATGCACTAATGCAAAAAAAATCAATTAAGAATATATGGTAGAAAATTCACATATATTATATCATGAATCAAAAGAGATACATATACATACATATATATATATATACATAATGAATTGTTATACTGTAAAAATGGTTAATTGTTTTAACACACAATGCAAACAATAATACATAAAGAATTCAGCAGCAAATTATTTGTATAAGATCATTTTACTCTTCATTGGTCCTCTTTATTTCTGTTATAATCTGCTCAACATTTGAAATTACCACACGTTTGACCAAAATTGCAAACACTATTATTACAATAATGATTATGACCAAATTGAACAGAGACAGAATTGGTGAAACATTTTCTTTGTAATAGAAAAATTCATCTACTAAAGCCAACTCATTTATTTGTTTTAACTCTAACTGAGACAGTTTAAATTCTTTAACTTCACTAGAGTAGTTCATGTAGGGCTTATTTTTTATGGATTGTGATTTCTGTGAAGACATGAGGTTCATAATATAATTTATTAGGAATAACTAACTTGCAAGTCTTATCAAAAGCATGGACATTATTGAAATTAATTTCAGTACTTATATTATGGCAATTAATAGTTGCTGTTACTGAACTTAGTGAAAACACAAAAACTGACTGTTCTACTATAATGGAAACAAAATCATGTTTGGATAATTGTGTACACAGTACTGTCTCTTGATTCTTGTTTTCAATTATTTCTTGAACACAAGGATAGGCATTAGTAGTTTCATACAGGTTGTCAAGGTTGCAAATATACTCTTTATCTTTCAAAAGTATACAATCTCTTAATTGAGCATCAGTAATAAATGACATCATTAGTCCATGTTCTTCTAATGCAAAATTGATGTTGTTGACATTTGAGATAATTACGTTTTCCTTTATCAACATGGGAAAAGGATGTATGGACATCAGTACATCTGCCTCTTTTTGATTAAAGGTAAATTAGAAGGATCTTATTCTTAACTACCTTGGTGGTTATCAAATTATAATAGACCATTATATCCTTTACCATAGGGTATAATGTCCTTCTACCAAAAAATCACTAATTATGCCCTCTAATTCTCTTGGGTTTATTAATGTTGGACTTAATATTCCTTTATAGGCTAACAAAATGGCATTTAATAGATCTTTATGGTCTTGCAATACAATCCTAACATTGTTCATAAATGTACTTAAATGTTGTTCATCTGTTATTATCTTAATCTCTTTGGTAATGTTTGTGTTCACTTGATTAATAAATTCCTTTATTTTTTCAATTCATTACTGTTTAAGTTTTGAGAGCTTATAATCTTATTTAACACAATGCCTCTTGTTGCTGCCCATTTCTCCAGTTTGTCTATACGGGCACTTTCTTTTTCTACATTAGAGTCTGTCGCGACTCCAAATAATTGATTAAGTGCTGTTCCTATAAAAGGTAAGAGGGATCGTTTGGATCTTGTATTTAACACACTTCCTATGTCATTATCTAGTTTTTCCAACAATGGTAAAACACTGTTATTTTCACTTTTCCTAATTAATGATTTCAATTCCCTTTGGACATCTTTCAATGTCATTTCATTGATAAGCACTGATGTAATGTCAATACTCACTATGCCCAAGTCCTTTATTAATTTCACAGATCCCTTTTTCTCTAGTAGTGCACCCTTCCGGATCACCACCTCAGATGACACATAAAGCAGTGTTATGATAACCAAGAAGAACCGCATGTTTGTATCTGTAAGAATAAGCCTTATCAGATATTCTGTATACATGAGGTATTTTAATGCCTACACATTGTTTATATCTAATAGTTCAACACTTTACATAAATTTATCTTTTTCTTAAATTGTATTTGTTATTTATTGGTTCCTGTTCAACTTCTTTCAATAATTCAACTATTCTCTTATTGGACCAAGAGTCTGTTTTTATTACCTTTACATGATTGGTATGAACAATTCTTTCCTTTAGATCCTCTCACTTATGATCTTTAGCTTATTTAACTTCAACACTTCTAATACCCTGTAAGGACCATTGGAACTTTGGGATACTTTTACATTAGGACCTTCTGGAACATGATTCTGAACATATACCTGAGCACCTACTACAATTTTTGGTTTAGCTGTATTTTTGTCATAGTACTTTGCTTGGACACTCTGAGCTTCCTTAAGTCTAGTCCTCGTCTGTTTGATCGTTTCATATGTACGTCTAGTTTTCCAGGCAATATAGTCATCGTAGTTATAAGTATGTCGGGGTGGTGTTGCATCATCTAGTAACGTATTTGGTAGTCTCTTCTCGTATCCGTATAACAAGTAGTGTGGTGATTCTCCTACTGTCTCATTTACAGTATTGTTTATAGTAAATTGTACGTCTTCAAAAGCTAAATCCCAGTCTTCTGTATTAGGTTTAACTAAAGTTTTCAGGATATCCTTTATCTTACGATTCGTTCTTTCTACTGCTCCATTTGAACTTGGTTTATATGCTGTGATTTGACATTTATTTATCTCATAAAATTCACATAATTTTCTTAAAAGTTCACTAGTAAATTCTGCTGCGTTATCAGAAAGAAGAACTTGGGGACATGAATGTCTCATAATAATTCTAGATTTAAGAGCTTCTGCTACTGTGATTGCATCTCTATTTCTTACTGGTACAATCGCTACATATCTTGTTAGATAGTCTAAAAGACTAATATTTGTTTATTCCCCTAACAGTTGTAGGAAATGGACCTAAAAGTCCATAGATACGACCTGAAATGGATTCAACTCTGATGGGTATTTTTCAAGTGGAGCTTTTTGGATTTCGTTACCTTTATGTCGATTACAAACTACACAATTTTGTACAAAGTTCTTGGCATCCTCACTACAATGGGGCCAAAAATAGTTTCTGGTTAGGATTCTAGTTGTCTTTTTGATTCCTGGATGTCCTGCTAACTTGTATGAGTGTTAGTTCTAAAACTTCTCTGATTAGTGTTTTTAGGATGTATAGTCGAGAATAACCATTCTTCTCTGTTGGTCTTTTATACAATAATCCATTGATTAAAACAAAATCAGGTTTTAAAAGATTCATCTGTCATTAGTTGTCCTATTATGGGCCTGATTTCTGTATCCATTCCTTGTTGTATTTGTACTCTTTCCAAATCTAAATCTACCACTTGACAGCTAAAACAAAAAGTATTAGTGGTAATACATTTCTCTGTTTCTTCTTGGGCTCTGGATAATGCATCTGCTAGTGTATTAAATTTTCCTGGGATATATCTGAATTCTGGTGCAAATTCTAACACACTAATGAACCATCTATTGAACTTCATGTTATTTGTAAAAGTTCTCTTCTTAAACAAATCACAAATTGGTTTGTGATCAGTAAGTACATTGACTTTATGTCCTAAAATTATGTGTCTAAATTTCCTTAGACCCCAGTATAATGCTAAACATTCTCTTTCTATTGTGCTATAATTTTTTTCTCTGCAGCATTCAAAACTCTACTGGCATAATATACTGCTCTCATTCTTGTTTTGTCCTTTTGTAATAATACAGCCCCTAGCCGGTACTTGATGCATCACAGGCTAAGTAAAAGTCCTTGAGAAATCTGGGTAGACTAGTACAGGATTCCTGGTCATTTTACTCTTTAGTGTTTGGAAAGCTGTCTCTTGTTCTTTATTCCATTCATATTTGACATCTTTCTTTGTTAATTCTGTTAATGGTTTGGCTATTGTAGCAAAGCCTTTAATGAAAGGTCTATAGTAGCCTACCGTTCCTAGGAATCTTCTCAATGCTTTCAAATTGGTAGGAGCTGGATATTCAACTATTGCTTTTATCTTGCCTGCTTGCATTCAGAACCATCTTCACTAATTACATGTCCTAAGTATTCCAAGGATTTCATTAAGAATTGACATTTCTTTAATTTGATTTTTAATCCTGCCCTTCTTAATCTTTCCAAGACTATTTCTAATGTTTTGAGGTGACTTTCTAAATCTTTGCTAAAAATGATAACATCATCTAAGTAAACTGCAACATTTTCTATATCCCTAATATTTGAAGCATTAATCTAACAAACGTTAAAGGAGCCAGTGAGTCCAAATGGCATGACTTCAAATTGCAAGTGTTCCTTGTGTGTGCTGAAGGCTGTGAATGGTTTCGACTCTTCGTCTAAAGGTACTTGCCAGTATCCACTAAGTAAAATCTAAAGATGAAAATATCCTTGCACCTCCTAACTGCGCTAACATATCTTGAATCACTGGCATTGGCATTCTATCAGGGATGGTGTTGGAATTTAACTTTCTATAGTCTATCACAAGTCTCCAATTTCCATCTTTCTTTGGAACAAGTAGTAATGGAGAATTATATGGAGATTTAGAAGGAATGACTACCCCACCTTTCTTCATTTCTTCTATCAAATTATCAACTATGGGTCTTTGGCTTATTGGTAATCTGTAATTAGGAATAAAGAATGGTTTTGTTCCATCATCTAATACAATTTTATGCCTTAGTACATTTGTTCTACCTAATTTATCTCCTTCTATTGCTATTACATCTCTGTATTTTTCTAATACTTGAATTAATCTATCTTTGTTTTCTGGAAAATCTGTTTTATTCACTTCTTTGCTTAATTCAGATGTTTGACCAGTTACAGAGAAAAATGCTTCTTCTTCTAATGTTAGTAATGGATTGTTAATAGGTATTCCTTTACAAAAGATAATGCCTGCATAAAGTGTTAGTTTGTTATCTGAGTAGTTCTGGACATAAACTTCACAAGTATCACCCTTCATGTGGACTAAAGAATTATCCATTCTGACAAATTCTGGTAACTCTTCATTTAGTAAAAGAACATCTTTAACTCCTATCTCTTCTTTTCCCCCTTAGATGTATTTTTGTTAAACACTTTGGATGCAAAATTACCTGTCTGTTTAGTATTAATTGTACTTTATTATCATCAGCAGTGCTTACACAACATACTTCCTCATCTTTTGTTTCTGCAAAGTAACAATGTTCTGCATCTATACTAGTTTCTTCAGTTACTGCTATTATATCTTTTTATATCTACTTTATTTATTTTGTTTAACAACAGTACCTCATTTACTAATTTCCCTTCATTATCATAGCTGATTGCTACATTGCTATAATGTTCTGTATTTATCTCTGCATAATTATCCTCATAAATGTCTTGTTCCTTGTCATATTCAGAACACTGGAGATCACCTTTATTTATTTCTGGGTCACTTCTTTTGTTGGAGGGTATAATTTCTGGATGTGCACATCTTAACTTTCTAGTCTGTAATTGTGGAAATTCCTCCTTTCCGTTACCATTCATTTTAATTTGATTGTTCTCTTGATGATAGGTAGTTATTTTCTGTATGTCTTTGTCGCTTGTTGAAGTCGTCTCAGACAAATTGATCAGATTTGGGTGAAACTTTTTCTTCTTCAGCGTAAAGCATACGCTCTTTATTATCTTGTGTAAGGTTAATTCTTCCTTCTCGGCAATTCAGTATAATTCCACATTTCTTCATTAATTTATATGAGAACAACACCTGTGCGGGAAAGAACCTGTCTTCTAGAACTATAAAACTTTCAACAGTTTTATGTGACGAAAGGTCTATTTCTAAGTTCACATTGCCTAAACTTTTTATCTGTTTACCCGCTACTCCTTTTATTATCTTGTTTTGACCCTGAATTAGCGTTTCTTTAACGCCTAAGTAACTTGTTAATGTGTGTTTATCTATTATGCTTACAGTACTACCTGAATCCATAAGGACAGTACATAATTTATTCTGTATTGGAATTTTAATGATAGGTAAATCCTTTCTGATTATTTCTTCTTCATCCATGGAAAATACAACTTCTTTACTCTGCAATATGGATAGTGCGGATGAACCTTCACTTCTCCTATTTACTAATTCTTCTCTTAATTTATCTTCTTGAAGGACTTTCTTGTGGTATTCTGTGTAGGATAAATTGTCATTGATTGAAGACTTATTTGATGTTGAGCGATTACTACTTAATTCAACTATTTCTTTATTTCCTTCTTGTGTTTTAAACCAGCAATTCTTTGTTAAATGTCCTATTTTCTTACAAACCGTGCAGATTCTAGGTTTTCTACACTCATTTGAAGTGTTTGTGTTTGAGTTGTGACCATATCTATAAGGTTTGTGTGGTCCACTCTTTGCTAGATTGTTTCTTCCCCTTTTATCTGGATTCCATTTTCTTTTAGTATTTTGGGCATATTTCCCTTGGAAGGTATTTGGTCTATTTCCTGCTTGTCTGGAATTATCATAGAATTTATTATTCAGTTTAAAATTAGGATTATTATTTCTGACTTTCCTTTCATTTTGTGCTTCTGTTGTTCCCACAAATTCCTTGGATAGATTTATCTCTTTCCTTTGGATTTCTTCTCTCATTGTCTTCAATGTTTGAAGGCTTGTTTTTCTGGGATCAAGTTTTATTTTTCTGAAAGCTTTCTTTTCCTCTTCTCCAAGAATATTATATATGGTTCCAAATGACACGTAATTTAATACATGCCGTAGCTCAACTAATTTCTGGGCACTAGCCCCAAACTGATCCTTGTCTCCTATAGTAATACCTGTCTTCTCTAAATCTTCGCTTATTTTCTCTATTGCATTCTCCACGCTTTGCATAAAATTAGCAATTGTTTATATTGTGGGTTAAGAAATCTAGTTAGGTTATATAAACCGTCAGTCTGATTTACTGGTTCCCAGAGTGATAAACAAATTTCTTTAAATTCTACATAGTTATTAAGTTTGCTAAAACTTGTGGAATTCAAAGTTTTGTGTGCGTCTCCATGTTCTGAGCTGACGAGCAACAAGGCTTCATTTATCTTAGCTCTTTCATCTGTTATTCCCCTGAAATTATACGACTGTCTGCATCTGCTGTAATGATTTACAGTATAGAAGCTTGAGTCTGCTTTTGTCAGGATTGGAATCATCCACCTGTCCACAGAAGCGTGTGGCGGTTGTTATGACGGCCACCGCCTGGTTCATATTAAAAAAATTGTAATGTGCCAGTATTATTAGTATTATTAGTATTGTTACTATTATTATTATTGTTAGTAGTATTAGAATGATTAACACTATTTTGGTTCTGGTTATTTGTGTTATTATTGTTAGTATTTCCTTGCACTACAGCGGAGTGGGAATTTAGTCTTGAAATTCGACTTCGTCTAATTGTCGACGGTCTTAAATCGTACTGTGAATGTCTAACAGTGTTCAGTAGTTCATCAAATACTCGTTGCATGTCCACACACAAAAAAATTTTTCACTCAGAGTACATCAATAAAAAAAAATTTTTCGTTATATTGTACCAAGATTAAAACAATTTGTCAAATTGTCACACAAAAAAATTAAATTCTCTATTGAGTTCAAGTGCACAATTAAAACCTTTTTCAATACTCAAAATAAATTCTTATATGAAATTGGGCATCATATCATTAAAATTCATTATATTAAGTACACAAAATTACATATATAACTTCTCAAATAATCATCACCAACCGAGTAAAAATAGCTAATTCCTATCTAAATTATTTACTAAATAATTAATTTATCATAGAGAGTAATGCTGGTATTTATGCAAAAATAATTTTATTCACTAGAGAGAGTTTTCTTAATTTTCAATCTTAAAGCAAGATGCAAAAAAATATCTTCACTTATTTATTAAGAGAGAGTGGACAGTAAATTCCTTACTGTGTTGTGTTGTTGATATCGTGATATCGCTAAATGTTGTTCATTCGGCGGTGAATGTTTAATTGTCGGATCACTATGTCTCGTTGTTTTTCCGCTGTGGTTTTCCGCTTTGGAATCTTGTTGAAAGTTTGTACGTTGTTTTTCTTCAATCACTCGATGCAATGTCGCTAACACTGGGCTTATTATCGCTGTCGGCGTCTTGCTCAATTTGTTGACGGTAACAGTTCAAAATGTTTTTGGCTTGGGACGCAATAAACTGTTTTATTCACACTCGACGTTCTTGTTGTAAGCTGCTATTCGCTGGAGTATTTTTATATCTTCTGATATATTTTGTTGCCGTCGTAAAAAAATCTAAGTTCGTTTTGTAGAATTTCGTTTCACTGTAACTTAAATAATTGCACTGATAATTTCATTAATGTTCGTTTGTTTAGTCTCGCCTTCTGGATCCACTTTAGCTGCCACCAATTGTAATGTTTTTATTTATTCTTTCTTTTTCGTCCTTCGTTATATGTTTGCATAGATTTTAGTCTTTCTCTTCTTACCTTGGTTTCTTTCGAGTGTCCTTCAGATCGCCGGGATGATGATGTGCTATCTTTGTATATTTATTCCTTTTAAATATTGATATCTCTCAGAAAGGCGTATAGAGACGAGATCATTAATTTCTTCACTTTAATTAGTACTTAATATTATAAAGATCAGTACAAAATTAACAAGTTACAATGATAGAAACGAATCACTCTTGAATCAGTCTATATAGGGAACACAGGCGATTGGGAGAAGTACTCTCCCTTGAAGGACACAGTTCTGACTCTCCTCTCCTCGTCGGTCTCTCACTTCGTTGAACCCTCAGGAAACTTGCTATCTGTAAATCTCCACCTCCTTCTAGCCTTATTGGAAGGATTAATCAGCAAGGCCTCCCCTTCAAGTAGCTGATTGGAAGGACTGTAGTGGGTGTGATTCAAATCTCTCCTTAGAGGACTTGATAGGAGGTGATCTTAGGAGGGTGTGGGAAAGACCCCTCCCACACATAATTGATTGGAGGTTGAAGAAGTATATCACTTGGGTCAACCCCCAAATTCCTGGAACTTCCACGAAAACACCTTCCGGAGAAGGCGAGGCTATAGAATCAGCTGTTGTAAGCATTTAGACTGTGCTGACTCATGTTTTGCTTGGCTTCAATCGCGAGGCCATTATTTCCCATTTTTACGACTGTTTTTATGGCTTAAACACGATATACTGCAATGTAAACATCTCGCGTATTGATAACACGACACAACAGCATTTGGCCGTTATCACTGTGTTCTTTGCCTCTCTCTTTACTCTTATTTCTCTCTCCTTCTCTCTCTTAACTTTTTCTCTTTCTATCTCTCTCTCTCTTTTCTATTTAATTTCCCTATCTATTCTACACCACAACAATAGAGTACAGTATAATGTAGGCTAGGCTACCATGTATGTATACGGTATTCCATAGTGTAGGCTAAGCAAATTCTTGTTTGTTATTTAATTTCTCTCTCTGTTGAATCATTATAAGTCACTCTGCATGAACCTCCAGAATTAGCTGATATTTATAATTACTATACTGTGTATGTATAGAGTATACTTGATGGTGTAGGCTAGGCGACCATATTTTTATACGTGGTACTGAATATCCTAGTGTAGGCTAGGCTATGTTCGAGATACATATTTTCCAATAAACGATGGTTTTTTTGGAACCTAACCCCACCGTAAGTAGGATAATACCTGTATAAGCATTTTTAGTTTTTTATTTTTTGTATGTGTGTTTGAGCTATAGAAACAGCCAGTTCTAGGTGTTTTTAGAAGGGTTCTAAGTATTCGCGAATGTTAGCTATGCGCGGGGGGATTTGGCATGCATCCCCCGTGAATACGGAGGGGTTTACTGTATAAGCATTTTTAGAGGGTATTTTTTGGTGTTTGAACTATAAGATAGGCACTTCTGAGTGTTTTTAAGAGGGGTGTCAAGTTAGAGGAGTTTCATGTATTTGTGAACTTTAGAGGAATGTCAAGTATTTGTGGATTTTAGCTATTTGGAGGGGGTTGTTGTTTACGATCCATTTTGAATACCGAGGTCGACTGTACAGTATTCAGCTTCTAAATGACATAATCCAGCTGTATAGTGTATTATGAAAAGTAAATTTCATATAAGCAACTTACCAAGTAGTTACAGATAGTCCCCAGTTATTGGCTGGGGTTCCGTTTTGAGGGTGTGATGATAACTGAAAATTGGTGATTTTCGGGGCTTATTCGCTGATTTTCAGTTGTCGGCGCCTCTGTTAGGTATGCATCAGTGCCGATGAGCAGAAATCGGCTATTTTCCGCGTTGAAAATTGCCAATTTTTGTCGCTAGAAAACCGCTGTAAAACCGGATCACCAATAACTGGCAACTGCCTGTTCATGGTTAACATTGCTAACTTGCGCAGCAACTTTTTAAAAAATTCATGGTAGCACTTCTGTTTTGTGTATGTGACAGTCCCTGCCCATTGTTGGGGAACACAGGAAACAACCTGGCAGGCAAGCTCAATCTGTTTCTGCTGGCTCTGGTACACACATCAGCACCATTTGCAACATCTTTTTTTTTTTATTGTTTTTCAGTGGTGTTTTCAGAATTTGGTGAAGTACAATTACTTTGTTTTGGTTGCACAGCAGGCTGTTGATAGTTTATTACCACATTTTGAGTAGTTCCCCAGTTTTTTCTGAATTATGTCAGATTCTAGCAGTTCCAGTATTCGTTATTGCAGTGAAGGCTGTAAGACTAGGCTCACAAAAGCTTATTATGATCCTCATTCAATCTGTAGTAAATGTGCGGGGCAAGAGTGCAGTATTGAGAAAACTTCTAATGAAAGTTCCTCAGGGGATAGTAGACAATGGAAAATTCTGAAGTCTTACTCAGACAAATTAGAGGGAGATAGGAAGAGGAATGCGGCTTCAAGAGCTGAGAGATGTTCTCTTAGTGTAGAAGCTATGCCTAAACCTAATTTACAGGGTAGTCCTATTACTCTCCTCAGCACTCCTATTCCTACTGTTTCTCCAATTCCTTGCATTCCTACTATTCAACCTCCTATCCCATGTCTGGCTCCCTTGCTTCTGACCCTAATGCCATTGCCAGTCTCAAATCCAGGTTTGATAAGAAAATTAACCTTGTAGTAAGCAAAGTGGCGAGTTAGGAGAGTCACTGAAATTGATAATGGATAAAGCGTTCTCAGATAAAGTGGTGAATGAGAGTGCATTGCCAATGGAGGAGGTGGCTATCCATCCCACCGGTTCTCGTGGACCAGGTCCCTGTCCTGCTCCCCTAAACCTGGGAGAAGACATACTGAAAGTCCAAGGGAGGCCAGTGGGGTTTGCCCATGGGCAGTCACCCCTCAACCACTCTTGTTGCACAGTCCCAGGTGTTGGTGGACAGCCATTGGAAAGGCGTGTCTTTGGATGTTCATCATTTATCCTCAGGCTCCTCCGATGGCTACGGCTTGGACAGGAGGCACCATAGACAATTCTTAGACTCTTCCTGACCGCTTAAGCACCCTTCTGAGGATGTTGGCTGCTGTCCAGGTCCACTACATGTAAAGCGGTGTATAAGAAGTCCGCTAGCGGTCCCTAGCCTTCTTGTAGTTATGCTGTAGACCTTTCTGTCTTTACCCCTGTTCATGAGCGTCCACTTCTGTGTACATGGGACAGTCCGAAGGACTTCTCACCTGAGCACTCTATGGTTGAGCCCCCACACCTGTGTACATGGGACGGTCCGAAGGCCTTCTCACCTGAGCGCTCTATGGTTGAGCCCCCACACCTGGCTCCCAGTCATCCAGTGACAGCTCATAAGTGCTCAACATCTGCTCCCAAACATCTGGCGCCACTTCCTGAGCGCCAAGCACCCACTCCCAGGCACCCATCGCTTCTTTTGTCTGCTCAGAGACTGTGGTCTCCTTCATCTCCTCCAGTTAGACCTATAGCATCATCTACTTTGCCTTTGGACCATGATGAACCTACTCTGGCCCTTATTAAGCAGCAGTTAGCCCAAATTATGGAGTTGTTAAAGAAATTTCCCTCCGCTCCCAAGATTTCTCAGGATGATATCTTGTCCCTGGTCTCCTCAGAAGAGGAAGAGGTTGACCAAGAACCTGCACCTCCATCAGCTGATGCTCCTTCAATGAGATAGGATACTGGCTTTCGGCCTAAAGGGAGCAAGGCAAAGTGTCTCTCTTTTCCTCCCTCTGGTTTAATCTGCAGGAGGTACTTATCCTACTTGGCCGGCGAAGCTCCTTCTTTGGGAGTCGCTGCCTCCTCCCAGAGGGACTTCTCCCATCTCATCGACTCTTCTCGCCGTTTTGTGTTCTCATCCGCAAAGATAATGTTTTCTTCTTCATTTCTTCTGCAGAACTAGATTATCTAGTTGAAGACATGTTTAAGGTCTTCAAAGTCCTCAGTTTCCTGGATTGGATAGTGGGGGCACTGGCCAAGAAAATTGAGGACCACCAGGATGTAGCTGCAGAGTATCGCCTTGGACTGGCTCGGGGTTCTGTCCTATGCTGACAAACCCTTTAGGGATGGCTCTCTAGAACTTTCCCTTCTATTTACCTTCTGAGTACTGAAGAGAAGAGAGCTCTGGTGCTCCTTTACTTGAAAGGGAGTCACCCAAACTCAGAAGTCGGCCCTGTTGTTCCTGCTGCTAGACCAGCATCATCTCTTCCCTCAGGACACAGTGACAGGAATTGCAGCATCAGATTTACAGAAGAAATCTACGCAAGACTTGTTGGCCCGGTCATCTAAGCGTTCCAAGGATTCGACTGCTTTTCAAACAAGGACTTTGTCACCCCTCTGGCAACAGCCCTTTTGTGGAAGTATACCTAGAGCCTCATCCAGGACCCGTACAAATGTCCGATTCACAGCCAAGTCTATTTAGAAGAGCTCTGCCAAGGTAGTACCTAAAAAGTGAGAAGGAAGTCCTTCATACACCCGTAGGAGCCAGACTTCTAGAGGTTTGGGAGAAGTGGCTTATAAGAGGAGCGGAGCCATGGATCATCAAAGTTCTGAAGGAGGGCTACGTCATCCCGTTCCTGGAGAGCCCCCCCATTAAACATTTCTCCCATCACATTGACACCGTACTCTATAGGCTCTGAGACTTTCAGCCCTTTTGAAGGGAGCTTCCTCTCTCATTCAGAAAAGGGCCATAGAGGAAGTCAAGAACACCAACACAGATGGGTTTTACAACCGAATCTCTGTGATACCAAAGACATTGGGGTTGGAGATCAGTCCTGGATGTATGCACCCTCAATCATTTTGTTCGGAAAACAAAATTCAAGATGAAGACAAGTCATCCAGTCCTTTCATCCATTCACCAGGGCAACTGGATGATAACGTTAGACATGCAGGACACACACTTCCACATTCTTATCCATCCAGTTTCCAGGAAATATCTAAAGTTAGTCTTCCAGGACAAGGTGTATCAGTTTCAGGCCTTATGCTTCGGCCTTTCTAAGCCTATCAAGTATTCACTCGAGTCCTCACTCCTTTCTCAAAATGGCTCCACCTAATAGGGATCCAGTCAGCCTTTATCTAGACGACTGGCTGCTTTGATCCCTGTTGAAGGAAAAGTGCATGAAGGACTCACACAAGATGATTCTTCTTACTCAGGAACTGGGCCTTCTTATCAATCTTCTAAAGTCCCAATTGACCCTGTTGAAAGAAATCCTCTATTTGGGGTTGACTGAATTATCTGACTTTTCAGGCTTTTCTGTCTCCCATGAGAATTTCCAGCTGCCTTCAGACAGCCCAGAGTTTTCTAGCCCTTTTTGCCTTGCTCAGTTCAATAGAGGATGGGTTTACTGGGGAGTCTGGCACCCTTAGAGATGTTTGTCAGACTAGGCAGACTTCACATGAGAGTTCTCCACTTCTATCAGAAGGCCAGTTGGGACAGGAAAACACAGCTTTACGTGTTTTCGGTCACCTCGGAGTTCATATCAGACCTGCAGTGGTGGCTGTCAGAAGAAACTGTCAGAAGGGAAGTCCCCTCAACCTCTGAGCCCCAACCTAGACTTTTATTCCGACTCCTCAGACATAGGCTGTGGAGCCCTACTGGGGAATCCGGAAGTATCTGGTACATGGACCCTGGATCAGCAAAGTCTACATAAAAACATGAGAGAACTGAAAGTAGTTCAGCTAGGCCTTTAGATTTTATCATCCATTCCTTTTCTCTGCCAGGCAGCAAGAGAGCTACTCCTGTGGGGAGAACAAAATCAAGTGACTCTGGTCACCTAAATTATCCAGGGGAAGTTGAATGTCTTGGCAGGCGAACTGAGCCTTTGGAAGCAGGTCCTTCCCACCAAGTGGACCCTGGATCCCCTACTTTGTCTAGGTCTTGGTAAGTTGTGGGGCAGGCCAGTGATGACCTGTTTGCCACCTCCAAGAACCATTGCCTTCCTCTATTTTGCTCTCCAGCCCCAAAGCCTCTTGCATGGGCAACGGTCGCCATGCTGCAAGATGGTCCACCCTGGACTTATATGCCCTCCCACCCTTCAACATCGTCAGGGAAGTGTGAAACAAGTTTCAGACACACCACAACACAACTGTGACCCTCATAGCCCCATTTTAGTCCCTGAGGGAGTGGTTCTCAGACCTTCTTTGGCTATTGGTAGATAATCCAAGACTCCTTCCCCAAAAACTCTTTACTCAGATAGCCCCACTTCAGAAGACACCACCAAGGGTTGTCCGCTCTTGCCCTGACAGCCTTCAGACTGTCTGCAAGCTTGTCAGAGCGAAAGGGTTTTCAAGGGGAACTGCAGAGGCTATTGCACAATGCAGGCGAAAATCTTCTAGCCTCGTGCACCAGGCCAAGTGGTCAGTCTTCCGTCGGTGGTGCCATGACCATAATGTCTCATCTTTTGAGACCTCTGTGACACAGATTGCAAATTTCCTCCTTTACCTGAGGAACTCCAGGAATTTCTCTCCCTCCACCATTAAAGGGTATCAGGCTATTCCTAGCTCAGTATTTAAACATAGAGACATGGATCTTTCGTCGAACTCAGATTTTAATGACAAGCTAAAGTCCGTCGATACAACGAAACAGAGGAAGGCCAATTTGGTCTCCTGCAGTCTGGGTTTGGCCCTGAAATGGCTGACCATTCCAGCTTTTGAACCCCTTCATTCTGCTTCCCTTAGGAATCTCACTTGCAAGACACTCTCCCTCTTTGCTTTAGCTACATCTAAATGTATTAGTGAAACAAGCCATTGATAAGAGGCTAGCTTTTTTCCAAGGAGATGCGATTTGCTCCTTCACTCTAGGCTTTTTGGCCAAGAACGAGGACCCATCCAAGCCCTGGCCTCGTCATTTACCATTAAGAATTTATTGGATGTTCACAGTCATGAGGAAGAAGAGAGAGAACTTTGTCCAGTCAGAGCTCTTAGATACTGTCTGAGTAGGACAGACAAGATCAGGGTCCCATCCAGTAACCTCTGGTGTTCGGTTAAGAACCCTTCTCGTCCTCTTTTCAAAGAAAGCCTTGTCGTTCTTCCTGAGAGATTTGACTTCAGATGCACATTCCCAGATTCAGGAGGATGTTTTACCAAATTTTAAAGTGAAAGCTCATGATATCAGAGCGGTATCAACCTCTTTGGCTTTCAGTTATAATATGTCACTGACTTCCATTATTCTGTCTAACTTCTGGAAGTGCAGGTCTATTTTTGCTTCACTATTTGAAGTATGTGGAAACAGTGTTCGATGATTGCAGTATCTTGGGACTGTTATCGGTGGCCGGCATGGTATTAGGTGAGGAATTATAGGAAGCACTCTTTTATGAGCCGGGGGTTACAATGTACCTGGAGTATCCACCAATCTTAGTGGATAGGTTGTGGTATTTTTTTATAAGTATTTTAAGAGTAGGTGGCAGAGTTGTCTGGCTTTTTTTTTTAATTTTGGTACTGCACCCAGGCAGGGGCACCTTTTGTATCCTTTGCGAGCCATCAGGCTTTTCCTCTGCCACAAAGCTCCCACTTAAGTAGAGGTGACCCACGCCTCAACAGCCATACCACTACGGGTTACGATGAGCACCAACCAGAGGCAGTATTCACCAGCAATAGCTCTCCCACCAGGTAAGGAAACAACAAGCATTGCATTCAATGCTGGCAAACTTTGTATTTCAAAGTCATTACCATACCTTAATGTTTTGGAGTAGAATATATCCATGCATCCCACTTCCATTCAATGTGAGATTCTGCTATGTAATTCCTTGGTAAGTTGCTTATATGAAAATGATATTTTCATAAAATTAACTCTCATGTACAGTATACTTACCAAGTAATTACAGAATCAGAGCCATTTCTTCATTGGAGGGGTGGGTAGAGCTTTCGGCTAGCACGCTGTTGGCCCAGAGTTCGACTCTCCAAGCGGCCAGTGAAGAATCAGAGGAGTTTATTTCTGGTGATAGAAATTCATTTCTTGTCATAATGTGGTTCGGATTCCACAATAAGCTGTAGGTCCCGTTGCTAGGTAACCAGTTAGTTCTTAGCCACATAAAATAAATCTAATCCTTTGGGCCACCCCTAGGAGAGCTGTTAACCAGCTCAGTGTTCTGGTTAAACTAAGATATACTTAACTTAAGAATCAGAGCCTGCCCCCCTCCCCTCTTATGGGCATAAGGGCATAAAGAAATTGAGCTTACCTGCCAGGTTGTCTCCTGTGTTCCCCGATAGTGGGTGGGACCTGTCACCTACACAGAACAGAAGAAGCCCTACCACAAATTTTTTTTTAAGTTTCTGCGCGAGTTACAAGCATTAGCTATGGTATTACATGCTAAGTACAATATATATGAAATTTAATTTCATTATGAAAATGTCATTTTATAGCAAGCAATGAAAGAATAATAATTCTTTATCTATAATTGGTCTGTTAGATTTGCCATTGAGTAATTTGGCATCCCCCTCAGACTCTACACATTAATAGATCTTGAAATGTATTATGTGTTCTGTCATATTTTCTGCAATAGGAGATATGTTATTTAACTCTTGCAACTGTAAACTGGTGAGCAGTGGAACTTTGAAAACTATTATGTAGATTGTGTTAGTCTCTAGTGTTAGTCTCTAGAAAAATATAAAACTAGATGCAAAGAGAAAAGTGGTGCATTTGATATATAAACACATGTACAGCTATTGGAGAAAAACTTTGAATTTTTAATAGTGGAATAAACATACTGTTAGAGTATTCGAAACTTAAAAAGTCCCATTGCAGTGTATAGTCAGAGCAAGATAGTGTAATAATTTCTATTGACACATTTAGAGTAAAATTTTAATGTAAGTGGAGTATTTAGTTACGAAAACATTTGTGCCTGACATTTAGTAAGTACTGTATATTTACTGTGTTAAATATCTTCCGGCTAAAGGTCCATCAATGTATGTGGATAGATCAAGGAGACGTGGTAGTCGAGATGAAGTGGATACCAACCTTACTGATGGAAAAACAAGCTTTTTCAACAAAGTAAGTGGATTGTTAGATTTTTTTTTTTTAGTTAGGGACTGTTATATTCCTGCGAGTTTTTTTTTTTTTAGTTAGGGACTGTTATATTCCTGCCTTGTACCCTCCTGATATTTTTATATGTCAGTGTTACTATAGGTGTACAAGAGTCTCCTCTGCACACATAAAGCCTAACGTGTGTAAATTCGGAAATCAGTAAAGCTTCAGGAAGTATGGGGGAAAATGAAAACATGAAAAAGCAACCAAAACATAAACATTTTTGATAGCGGAGTTCCTGTTCATCCTCAAAGGAGTTACACTCTCATGGTCCCCCAGGGCTCCACAAGACAGACCAACCAATCTCAAAGAATTCTCTTATAGTTGGTCTTGGTCAGAATATTGCTAGTTGGCACAGTGATAGAATATATAGGACTCAGGAGAAGAGGTCTCTATCCCCTATCCTACAATGACTACCTCAGTGTTTTCCTTTCATCCTACTCGCACAGATGTGACAACAGTGCATATGTCAGCTGTCATCCTCATTAAACTCTGGTCTGTCACAGTGTTTGCTCCAAATACCACATCATCATAACAACTTTAGAGCTAAGTACATTGTTTGAAGACCCAGTAAAAACTTTTAGTTCCTTACAGATTTTAACAGGTAGGCATACATGTTGAATTGGAGCCAGCAGGTCTCCTGCAAGGTAAGAAGCCAGGGTTAGATTGCTAGGCTACACTGTAATTGCAGTGCTGTATTTATTTTCTTTTCCTGTCTGGCAAAGAGATAATTAGCATTAATGCAATAACATTAGACATTTTTGTTACTGAAACTCATAAGTCAATGACTTTATCAACGTTGATAGATAATTTGAAGTTACAAAACGGGGAAAGTCGAGTAGACTAACTTCCTGTATACGAAACATAGCCATGATTCTATTTCCCAATCGTGCTTGACTTACATGCCTTGGTGTTTGCTAAAGGCCACTATTTCCTTTGTAGTATTTTATAATCAAACTAAATGGATTTTGTGGCATAGAAAGTTCTATTCCCCAGTTATCCCCAATATTGGGGGTCTTTTCAAGTGTTAATGGAAATACATTCAAGCAGATCTGCTTTCAGTGGGTATTGCTCTGCCGGTAGTGACATCACAGGTATTTTAAAGATTGTCTTGACACGCTGCTTTTTCCAAAGGGAATAGGAAAATTACTTTTTTGTGATGGTGAGCTTTGTCAAACAAATTCAAATCTTAGAGATACTAATTTATGTAAATTTGGTATAATAATGCTGTATGAGCCACGGCCCATAAAACTTTAACCACGGCCCAGTGGTGGCATATCCTATATTGTTGTCAGAAGCACGATCAGAGATACTAATTTATGTAAATTTGGTATGATAATTCTAGTGATTATTGATTTTAATAATTATGTACCAACTACGTAGCCTAAAGCCTTTACCTTCTGCTGAAATGTATAGAAAAATATTGTATGGGTATCCGTTTAAAGTTTTGATGAACTGCAGTCAGTTCTACAAGTTCTATAAAAAAAATTTTTTTAGATAGGATCGGAACTGGTTAAATGGCAGTAATTAAGACAGACAGGGGGAGGAAGGAGCAAATTGATACCAGAGAGGTAACCTCAGTACTAGTTTATTAATAACTAAATTCAATTTATATATTTACAATTGAATCGGCTTCAGTTTAGAGATTAAATCCAAACAAATAAGTCAGCATTGAAACTTAACATTTCATCAAAAATAAAAAATAATATAAAGTAAACATATCAAAAATGGCAAAAAAAAAAAAAATCACAGAGATGAGCAGTTCAACAAACATTACAAGCAGACAACCAAACAGAACTAGTAGAATATGCATGTAACCAATTAACAAACATTATTAGAGCAAATTAATAAACAATTCAAAAGTATTATAATAAACAAAACATTTTTCAGAGTCAGTTAATTACCTTAAAACAGAGATAGCAAAAATAACACCAACACAAACATAGTGTTAAACACTTATTACTCCCCACAAAACTCACACTGAAATACTCGTCAATAATAACATTAAACACAATAATGAGCTCTTTGACTCAATAAACATGTTACCTCCAATTAAAAATAAATACCATAACAGAATCATTACAGGATAAACTATGATGAAGTTACATCACCAGATGAACTCAATAGAACCAATGAAACAGCCCCAAGCTGCATTACAGACAAATGAACTCAGTCACACTGTCGAAACAGCTACCAGCTACTACCAAGGACGATGTTGGACAGGCAGACAATCTTGATCAAACTGTTGAAACAGCAACAAGCTGCTACTAAGGAGTAAAGGACAATGTTAGACAGACGAACTCTGTCTCACTGTTGCAACAGCTACAAGGTGCTAAATGGAGGTGATGCACCACACACACAAGATCGGGAACGTCCCCCAGCATTCTTGTCAAAGTCCTTGGTGATGACAAGGTCGCAGATGAAGAATGGCATTCCTTGCTTACAGGTAATCATACCTGATGCTGTTCCATTACTGACTCAGCCATTAAGTACTGACTGCTCACTTCCTAAAAGCTGACTCACGGCTATTACAAACCTGACTGAAGCGACAGGCCCAGCGCCACAGACGTCAACTCTCCTGCCAGCGTGGCAAAACAAAACGACCCACCAAACAGGTGAACGATCAACATTTCGATTGTTCCAAGAAAAAAACCACTGAACCTGAGAGAGTGAAACCTCACTTTAACAGACTAACATGGGCGAAGGTTGTCCATTAAAGCTGATTGTCCGTTGAAGTGAAGCATGGTCTTTTGTGGCCAAGTGATGTTTATCAGTAGGCTAGCCTCAGCCTAGGTCTGATAACCATTGACATATATGAAATGATTCACATTATGAAATAAACTGATAATAAAGGTGAGAAAACCATTTTCACCCTATATATTATTGACATCTTCATAATAAATAGCCTTTTCAAGGAATAATTCCATATCAGTGAAATCAACTTTTAACTGTGATTGGCCAGTGAACAAAACGTAAACACCAAGTTATATGGTTGCGTTCACAGTGTATATTGTTTGGTAACCTTTCAGAAATTTTAATGGTAGTATAATTACGGTAGTAATAACTTTTAGGTAACATAATACAGTCATACTCCGAACTTATGCGAGGTTAGGTTCCAGAACCCCTCGCGCAGGGTGAATTTTCGCGTAAGTTTGGCATGGTCTCTAAAAATGCTAATAAATGCTTTTCTAAAGTTTAAACACTAAATATGACCCTAATCATGCTCCCAAAGTATTAAGTTAACTTTTAAATGAAATTAAAGTTACTGTAATATCATTTAAAAGTTAGCTTAATACATTACCCTTAAAAAAGAGAAATAAATGGTTTACATAAAAATTGAGAGTTGTCAGCGAATTTCTCTCTCTCTCTCTCTCTCTCTCTCTCTCTCTCTCTCTCTCTCTCTCTCTCTCTCTCTCTCTCTCTCAACCGATCTATTTTTAGAGTCGTCTCAACTTCTTTATTCTGCGTCTCTTTCTCTTTGCTCTGAAATGCTTTTTCATGAACAAACAGTGTTTTATATTTTGACTAATACAACTCTTAGTTATTATCTCTATGGTTTAGAACGTATTTGCAACACTAGCTCATTTACACCTCGTAGACAATACAGGTCAAATTAGATCAATTTAAACTATATACTGTACAGGTAAAGACGTACAGAGAATTAGTAAGTTGTAAAAATGTGTGAGTGCTAACTATGAGAGAGAGAGAGAGAGAGAGAGAGAGAGAGAGAGAGAGAGAGAGAGAGAGAGAGAGAGAGAGAGAGAGAGAGAGAGAGATATGGGTTGTTCTTACTTAAGAGAGTGAAATTATGTATCAATTATTACGGAGACTGAGAGAATAACACACAAGAGAGAGAGAAAGAGAGAGATTTTCCTAACTTGAAATGTCAAGTTATATTATTTATGAATTATTACGGAGAGAGAGAGAGAGAGTTAGCTTAATACATTACCCTTAAAAAAAGAAATAAATGGTTGACTTAAGAATATAGTGTGTGACTCTCCCCCCCATTCCACCAATCTATTTTTAGACGTCTTCTCAACCTCGTTTTTACAAACTTTTTTATTCTGTCACTTTCTCTTTGTTCTGAAATGCTCTATATCTCTATGTTTTAGAACTGCTCATTTACAGTTTGTAAATGGTACAGGTAAAATTAGATCAATTAAAAGTTATCTACTGTACAGTTAAAGACATACAGAGAAATAGTGCTGTAATACGTAGGTTGGCTAACTTCGAACAAGAGAGAGAGAAAGATAACAGTTGTCCTTACTTAACCCCCACAGTCCGGGTATCTTTCCTGAAAGATTTAAATTAACTCTGTGGCGGAGTCCGGGTATCTTTCCTGAAAGATTTCAATCGCCCGCCAAATGTTTTGAATGGAATTGGCGCAATTTTTCTGCTGCGACACCTCTAGAGTATTTTTGACAAATTGGCAACCCATAGATCACCATACACCACCTCTGAGAGCTGAATGAGAGCGATCAGTAGTCCCCAAGCATTGGCCATGAAGGGTCGCGGATCATTTTCTTCTGACCCCAACCAAGCACTTCGCGGTCTTGGTGCGTGCCGCAGCGTCTCAGATGATAGTGATACTTTTGTCAGTGATCCTTCTACTAGTAAGAAAAAAAAATTAGTAGTAAAAAGAGGTCCCTAACGACCAAAGAAATCAGTGAAACTTTGAAATTGTTGGAAGAATTCCACGATAGTGATAGCTATGGGAGCGAGTCTGATTACGAGAACGACGTTCTCGAAGGCTTGGGATGGGCTGATGAAAGTGGTGATGAGGAACTGAATGATCCTACATATCGTCAGGAAGAAACTGATAGTAGTAGTGATGATAGTGAGGCTTATCAAGCTGAAATAATTGATGATGAAGAAGACATTCTCCGAGGCAGAGGGTCCGTTACACGACGCCGCAGGCAACGGGGAGGGTGGGATCCTCTTCCTCTCGCAGTTCATCAGGGGGAAGGGGAACCGGCCGTGGTGTTCGAACACATGGGTCGGCTGCGGCTACAGAAGATGATGGGTGGACTGATGGGCATAATTTCGTTCCTCATGATTATGTTTTTGGTGGTTCAGCAGGAGTGACGCTAGATTTTGACCTCGACCTAATATGAGTGAAGAATCCGATTATTTTCGGAAATTCATCGACGATGATATAGTGCAAGTCATGGTCGATGAAACCAATCAGTATCACTCGCTCCTCACACGTGACAGGCCTCCTGGTACATCGAAGATGAAGAAATGGGTGGATGTTTGTCTCCAAGAAATGATAGTGTTCCTGGCTCTCACGTTACTAATGCCTCATACATCAAGCATCGTATGAGGGATTACTGGGCAACAGATGCATACATATATACGCCGATATATGGAAAATTCATGCCACGTGACAGATATCAGGATATATATCGGTTCTTGCATTTCACAGACAATGAGATGAGGGATAGAAATAGTAATGATAGACTGTGGAAAATAAGAGATGTCTTGGAAATGGTAAGGGAAAGATTCAAAAAATATTTTTATCCCTTCCAAAAACTTGTTGTGGATGAAAGTTTAGTGTTATTCAAGGGTAGACTGATATTCAAGCAATACATAAGAACAAAAGACATCGTTTTGGGATAAAAATATATGTTATTTGTGACTGTAAAACGGGATATGTTCTTGACATTGTCATTTATACAGGGACAGACGTAGACATCCCAGCTAATGATCCCTTTGGGGCATTCAGGGGCCGTTGTGAAGACGCTAATGGATCCCTATTGGAATGCAGGCCATATCCTGTATACTGATAACTACTACACCAGCCCGGGGCTAAGTACTTATCTCCACGACAACAACACCGGGTTGGTTGGGACGGTCAGAGACAATAGAAAAGGAATGCCCAAATTCCCAAAGGGTATCAAACGAGGTGAGGCTGTTTTCAGAAAGAAAGCTCATCATCTCCTTGTGAAATGGAAGGACCGAAAAGGAATTCAATCTGTTGTCGGGATTCACACTGGGCAAATGATATCCACTGGGAAACAGGACTACAGAACACGTGAAAACCATTTACAAACCAGATGTGATTGTGGGACTACGTGAAAAACATGCGTCTTGTAGATAAATCTGATATGCAAATTGGATACGTGGCATGCACTCGAGAACAATGAAGTGGTACAAGAAAGCCCTAATCCACATCATAGACGTTTGTATGCTGAATGCGTATAACCTGCACAAATTCCATACAAAACAGTCAATTTCTCTGGCGCTACTTTTCACTCAACGTGTGTAAACAGCTCTTGACGAAATATGGCCAATTCCAGAGAACAGCCAAGGGAAAATTTGTCGAGCAACCAGAACGTCTCGCCTGGCACCCAGACAATGGTGCCAGACCCACTTCTTGGACCGCCTTCCCCAAACCCAAAAGGGAAAACTGAGCCAGAGGACCTGCCACGTATGTGCTAACACAAAGAACATTGAGGAAAGACGGAGGAAGTTGGTCACAACCTGGTGCCCAACATGTGGCGTCGGTCTATGTTTGCCATGCTTCAAAATATACCACAGCTACAATGAATTCTAGAGAGAGAGAGAGAGAGAGAGAGAGAGAGAGAGAGAGAGAGAGAGAGAGAGAGAGAGAGAGAGAGAGAGAGAGAGAGAGAGAGAGAGAGAGAGAGATGTTATCATAACTTTTTTATTTCAAGTAAACTTTGTTTTTATTTACCTGGTAATTCACTTTTTCTTTTATGGGTATATTATTCACTTGACAGTCTTTTATATGAGAGAGAGAGAGAGAGAGAGAGAGATGGATAGCTTTTCATTGAGTCGAGAAATGTGTTGGCATACATTGACGATATATATTTAAATTTCATGGCATTTTACGGGTATAACTTGATGGGTATTGTTCACTTTCAATAACTTTTACTTTACATTACGGGTTTTCATATTACATTACGGGTCTTTCATAAATACTAATATTTTTCATACGATAAGGGCAGAAATATAAGGCTTTCGATAACTTTTTTCCCGAGTATTACTTTTTATATACTTTTTTTTTTTTACATTTATGGGTACGTTTCATTTTCATTGCATTTTACGGGTAATAATTTATAACTTTTTATTTCAAGTAAACTTTGTTTTACATTTACATTATTCACTTGACAGTCTTTTATGAGAGAGAGAGAGAGAGAGAGAGAGAGAGAGAGAGAGAGAGAGAGAGAGAGAGAGAGAGAGAGAGCTAGCTTTTCATTGAGCCGAGAAATGTGTTGGCATACATTGATGATATATATTTCAATTTCATGGCATTTTACGGGTATAACTTGATGGGTATTGTTCACTTTCAATAACTTTTACTCTACATTACGGGTTTTCATATTACATTACGGGTCTTTCATAAATACTAATATTTTTCATACGATAAGGGCAGAAATATAAGGCTTTCGATAACTTTTTTCCCGAGTATTACTTTTTATATACTTTTTTTTTACATTTATGGGTATGTTTCATTTTCATTGCATTTTACGGGTAATAACTTACATGTAAATAACTTTTATTGTATTATATTTGTTGTATACAAGTGCAGACTTTTAGAATTCATTATTTTGCGTGGTATTGTTTGTTAGCGTGTCTGCGAAAAGGCCCGCGCCCGGGCCAATTCTTTTCAGTCAGCTGTCTCCCCGCTCATCCATCTTATAGCACTTTATAATCAACTCGCTCTGGTAAGTACAAAAATTAAAAAAAAATTTTTTTTTTTGTTCCACGTTCATGTGCATGCTATTACCTTTCCATAGATATGTATTTTTCTCCAATTTGCAATAGTCAATTTTAGCCCGGTCTCAGATGTTACATAAGCGTATTTTAGCCCGGATTGTGAGGGTTAAGAGACTGAAATTTTTTATGAATTGTTACGGACACAGAGAGAGAGAGAGGGAATTACAAGAAAAATTTGACCACTGATTAGCAACACTCCCATTCTTGTCTTGTTAAATGACATGTCTGACAGCTTTTGCCTTCCACCTTCTTACAAAAGATGAGGGAAGAATTTGTTTGTACAAGATAATAGAATTTTGTATTACAGTTTTATTATTATTATTATTATTATTATTATTATTATTATTATTATTATTATTATTATTATTATTATTATTATTAACCCTTAGTGGACGGATTGAGCTTCAGTGTGAAGTAAAACAGGTTTGGGGAGGTGGATGGATTGAGCTTGAGTGTGAAGCATAATTACAAACCACTGTTATGGTAATAATGATTTGAAACAAAAGTGCCACTACTTCTGTATGCTATAAATTCACTAATGGCAACTTTTATACAGACGTGAGAGTTAGGCCAGTATCAGTAATGCTTGTGACTTCAAGGGAGAAGGTACTGCATCTCTTTCCCTCACATGAGTTTTTTGTAAATTTGCTTGTAAATATACAAAGGGGTTGCTGCTGTTTTTTGTTTTTTGTCTTTTTTGATAGTATGATGGTTGGAAATGTAATTTTACAAAGAAAATTGCAAAGAAATATTAAAAAAAGTATGTAGAAGTAAAAAAAAAGTTACTGAATCTTCCTTCTTGCAAACTTACGTGAATATTTTACAAATATGCAAAAAATTTGTTACTGCTTTTATTTCTTATCTGTTTTGATATTGTGTGAGCAGTAATAATAATTTTACAAAATCCAAAAAACTTATTTATTAGAAAAACATATATAAAATGGTAAAATTTACGATTGTCTTGTAAATGAGGCCTTACAAGGGTTGTAAATAGTCATTTTCAACTTCTCGTGGAAGGTGGGGAAAATTTGTTAGAATTTTTTTATTTATACAGTGTGAATGTACGTGTCATTCTCTTTCCATTGATGAGATTTTTTTTTTTATTTTGCTGACCTCAAAGTTTCCCCGGTCTGGGGTGCTGCACATTGATATATTATGCCGTCCCTGAAGGTTTAATATTATTATTATTATTATTATTATTATTATTATTATTGCTGCTTCAGCTGCATTTATTTTGTAGAAGACTTTTTCTATTTTCCTTATTAAATATAGGCGAGCTGTTAGCACACACCTCCACTGAAGAGAAGTCCGCAATAAGGAAAATAGAAAAAGTTCTACAAAATAAATGCAGCTGAAGCAGCAATAATATTCAATAGAACCTGTTTAAAAGAGGGTCTGCTGCCAAATTTATTATTATTATTATTATTATTATTATTATTATTATTTAATTTGATTAATGTTATTAATATTTGAAAATTAGTACTTATTATTACGTAAAAAGTTTATGTAGCATACAAATAAACATACCTGTATACATGTACCATAAAAATTCATCTCACTAAAAGAAAGAGAGAGAGAAATTATTACTTTTAATAATATTTAATGTTATTTAATTTACACATAAAAGCTTGAAAACTTATAAATTACATAAAAAAAATTAAACAAACACATTTGCAGGGTTTCTCAGTGTTAGGAAATGTTCGTGTGTCTGTGAAAAACTCGTGCATGTCCATTAGTTAGGTTCCAATTAAAAATTCGTGTGTCTGTGAATTCGTGCAACTCGAATCGCACAAGTTTGAGGTATTACTGTACTAATTTTTAATTAAAAACTCATTGTCATTTTCTTGGTAAATAACTTTTCTGAACAATGCAGTCATACGAACAATAATTAACGTACATTATCATATTGTTGTCTGTGATTGGCGATGAAGTGTAAATGTAATAAAACCATTTTTACCTTATATGTTATTGGCATATATCTTCATAATAAATAGCCTGTTTGAGGAATAATTCCATCTCGATGAATTCAGCTTTTATCTATGTGAGGCCAACTGACAAAATGTAAACATCAAATTATGGTAGCGCTCACGGCAGCATTGTCTTATGGTATCTTTCGAAGTTTTAATTGTAGTTTTTTTTTAGTAGTAATAATGTTTAGGTTAACATAATATTCATTTTTCACTAAAAATTTATTATGTTCCTGGTAAATAACCCTTTAGAACAATTCAATCATATGAACAATAATTATCATACGTTATTGTATTGTGATTGGCGATGAAATGTATATGTAATAAAACCATTTTTACCTTATATATTAGTGGCATGTCTTCATAAAAGATACTGCATATATTAGTGGCATGTCTTCATAATAAATACTGCAGCCTATTCGAGGAATAAATTTTATATAAATAAAATCGGCTTTTATCTATGCAAGGCCAGCCAGCTGACAAAATGTAAATATCGGTTTATGGTAGGGCTCACAGCAATGTTATCTTTCGGTGTCCTTTTGAAGTTTTAATGGTAGTGTAATTCGGTAGTAATAATGTTCAGGATAACATAATGTTAATTTTTCACAAAAAATTCATTATCATTTTGGTGCTAAATAATAGTTTAAAACAATTCAGCCATACGAACGAAAATTATTCTACATTATTATTGTATTGTTAGGGGTTTGTGGCGGCAATGAAATGTAAACAAAACGATGTTTCCCTTTTAAGCTATGTGTTTAGGAAAAACATGATATAGAATCAGCTTTGTTATTTTGAATTGGACATATGATACCTGTTGTTGCAAAAGCTAGCCTATACACAGATGGTTTTGTGTCATCGTAGGCTATACTACCCATGGCCAGATTTTGTCTGTTAAATTCAATGTCCGTTGGTTTCAGGTCTAAGGTTTTACTGTACTGGCAGTCCCTGGCTATCGGCAGGTGTTTCATTCCCAATAACCGAAAATTGGCGTTAATAGCTCCGATCCTTGGTTATTGGCGCAGATAAGTGGGGATCAGTGCCAGTAACCATGGATCAGAGCATATCGGCGCTGAAAATCCCATTATTGTTGTCGCTAGACAAATAATGTAAAAGTGGATCGCTGATAACCGGGGGCTGCCTGTAGTTTGATCTGTATTGAGTTTAGAAGCATTTGTAAGTAAATCCTCTAAAGGCAGTATTGTAGTAATTTTAAATGAGTATTTTAATAAATTACTACTATTTTATGGATATGACCCATTGATCATGTTGCTTAACAACACACTATGGACACTTAATTATGGCCATGTCAGCCTCTTTTAATTTGAAGTGTGTGTTGCCTATACAGTGATTTAGGTAGCTAACACTAGCTAGTTTTTAATAAACATTTGTTCCCTTTTTCACAGCTGGGTTGCTGTCACACAGGACCCACAGATTACCTGTACCACAGTGAATTGCTCAATCTGCTTTTAGCCTGTAGCAGTGGCTCATAATTACCCTCCATGAGCAGGCACCCATCGGAATAAGGGAGAATTTAGTTAGTTGCCAAATGTGTGAATTATGCAATATGCTCCTGGCAGTTAGCTTAAATGTTGAAAGAGCCCATTTTAAACTGTCTCTATGAGTTCAGTAGGGGTACACAAGGAGGAGATTACATCATTCTGGCAGAACTCCAGCGTTCCTCTGTCTCCGAGCAGAATCCACTTGTAGACCAATACTCCAAAAGCAGTGGATTCTGGGAACTCCCACTTCAACTCCTCCAGTGGATGTGAAGACCACTGAAATTTCCCTTCTGAATTCAGAAGATCTAGGTAACAGTCTTCTGTTTTACATGAGAGAGAGACATCAGATGAGAATCTTTCTTCTCCCATGCAGCAATCAGATATCAGGATCCACCCAACCCCATCTGAAGTGTCTGTACCTTTTAGGAGGTATATAGTGATTTATCCGGGAATAATACATTGCTGGGAAGCGGTGATACAACTGCCTTGGCTAAGTTCATGCAGGCTTACCTGGTAAATTCTGCTTGCTGTGCTTTCAGAATTCCAGGAAAAATCATGAACAGTATCAAGAATGACCTTGTTACTGAGTGTCAGCATATCAGAGACTCTATCGGTGATTCCCAAAAGGAATTTGGTGCATAGTCTGCCCAGGCAGAATTGGCATTCTCACCAAAAGAAGGTAATAATAAACCCAAGCTCAGAAAGAAGTTGAATCAGTTGCCTAGATCCCTGTTGAAAATAGAATGGGTAATGAGAGACTGCCTACTCACTCCCAGACCCCTGACTGATAACTATGATATGACCAGGTCTGACTTTAAAACCTCAAATCAATAAAGTAGAATGGTCATCAATATCTGCCCCTAAGAATGATACTATTACCCCTTGGTGAGACACCAATGTATATCCTTTCATTAGATGGAAACAACCTAATGAAAGGAAAACTATGGTTGATGTTGAGGATGTAGAACTAATGGACAGAGCGCCCTTTCTCAACAATGAATACACCTTGTCCCTCTTTCAATAGAAATCCAAAAACCGTCGAAGGAGACAGTTATCCCGCCCATGAATATACCAATGAAATTTGTGGTGACTGGAAAATGAGAGTTAATCCTTTAGCTGCAGAGGCCCAGGAGGATCTTGGTTACTTAAAAATGTTGTTTTACCCCCTCCCCCCAATTCAGCGGTAATTATTCCTTATAATGTCCTTAATGAAGTTAGGAAGGCAACTGACTGCAGTCGAAGCAGGGGTTAGTGACCACAACCACCCGCAGCAAGTTGAGATCCGTGATAAGTTGGGAACCCCCCCCCCTCTAAGAACGCTTATAACTGCCCATTATAATAGTTCAAATACCAAATACCCTCTATACCTTGAACTAAAATGCTTATAACTGCCTATTTTAGTAGTTCAAACACCCAATATACCTTAAACTATCATCCTAAAACACTTTAATATGTAATTTAAAAGTCTTCTTACAACATTACCCTTAAAAATATATGGCTTACATATTCAACCTAATCCCCGCCCACATGGCCCCCCTACAAAAAGCTGCTTCATCCCCATTTTTGTGCTTATCTAGTTCCCTTAAGCTTCTACACATTTCAGTGAAATCGTGACTATCGTTCCCCATGCAAAAATTAAGACCATATCCTAACACCAGCACTTCATCACTACTTAGGAGTCTCTTGGAAATGTTCTTGACTGAATCAAAGTTCCCTTTATTTTACCCACCCCGACCTATCGAAAATGGCAATGAGTCTATTCTCGTGTAGTTGAGAACTGCGGCGTGCACATACCTTTACGTAACCTGCAATTTCTTTAAAAACGTTGTCTAAGCTGGTGCCGCTGTACTTCTCCGTCAGTTATCTTCTGATTTTTCTGCTTTTCACCCTTAATTCTTTCAGTTCGATCTTTTTCTTCCTTATGTCTTCCTTCATATCTCTTCTACAAAACCAGGAAATGGATGTTCATCAGTGTCTCTCTCGTATCTTATCCAGTGATGTAGGTGCCACACAGTCTGCTATGCAATTCTTAAGGAATTGGATTTTGTTGTCTGTCACTGCTATCCTTCTTCTCACTTTCTCATAAGTTCTTACTTCCAGCATGGCTCTGCCTCCATACGTTCTTTTAAAACTCCTGAACCAATCCATCTCGAGGCCAAATAAATTAACTTTATCACATACACAGTTGTTCTGTGCATTAGTAAAATTTTTAACAGGACCTCATTCAAACTGGATGGTATCTAAAGAAGTATTTATTCAGAAAAAGTCACAAGCTTTCTTGGACAAACAGTCCTCATTATCAGGTATCCGTAAATTACCAGATGCATAGTCGTCCACCTGTATTTATATCCGTGTGCTGGGTACTTTAATCCTATAATTGCCTTCCTCCTCCTGTGTGACCCCCACCCCCTCGTGACCTTGGCGTTTCTCTGCCCGCATCTTCATCCAGGTGTTCATTTCCCATGCGTCCTCTTGCATTTTTCCTTTGTTTCCCTGCTACTGTGAAGTGTACGATTTTTCTTGATATGCTATCTTTAAAGCCGTTTCCAGTGTTCCCTGCCATTGTGTTGGTAGCACATGTTATGAAGGCGTTCTTTACAACCAGTTTGGCGGTTTTGTTGGTGTTTCTAGTTCTTCGCTGGGTGAGCGGGTTCCGTTCTCAGCTACCACTCTGTTGGTCGCGAGTTCGAATCTCTGACCGGCCAGTGAAGAACAAGAGGAATTTGTTTCTGGTGATAGAAATTCATTTCTCGCTATAATGTGGTTCGGATTCCACAATAAGCTGTAGGTCCCGTTGCTAGGTAACCAATTGGTTCTTAGCCACGTAAAAATAAGTCTAATCCTAAACTAATCAAGTTACCCCTATAATCAAGTTACCCCTATATTCAGGACAGCCATTTTCTCTTATGCAGTTTTAGTGTTATATTTTTACATTTATGATACGTTAATTCATATTTCATTAATACAGTACACAGAGAGAGAGAGAGAGAGAGAGAGAGAGAGAGAGAGAAATATAACTCGTCCACTAGTGACAGTAAAACATAAAGCATCTGAGCTACAAGCTGTGTGATTGGCTATTTCCAACCCTTCCAGCTAGTCAAGTGTCATCCTGCAAGCCAATCAGCACCGAGGAGCACTGGTACCCCTCTTTGTGATTGGGTACTTCCAGCCCTTCCAGCCAATAGCATGTCATCATGGAGCCAACGTCAAAGCTTTCTATCTATCCGCCTCTCACATTATACTAGTATCCTTTGGCAGAGAGAGAGAGAGAGAGAGAGAGAGATTGACAGTTAGGCCCACATCCCTCCACCAAAGTGGGAGACTTCGTAACTGCAAAAGATTGGGAAAAGCAAAGAATTTGCTAAAATCTTAAAAAATTTACTATATTTTCATTAATGAATTGATATTTTGTTGTGTTTACATGGAAAGGAGCTGCTGGGAGAGACATCTGGGATCATTGAGGAGGAAAGGGAGAGTTGGTGGTGGGAGGAAGACATTGGGAAAGTAGTAAAAGATAAGAAGGAGGCAAAGAAAAGATGGGAAGAGTCACAGTCAGTGGAAGGCAGAGATCAGTTCAGAGAAAAACAAGGTGGTGAAAAAGATGGTAGCCCAAGCTAAAGCAAAGTCGTATGATGAGGTTTATAATGAGCTGGGGACGAAGGAAGGTTTAAATAAGATGATCAAGCTGTCAAAGGCTAGAAATAAGAGCACCAAAGATATTACAAATATCAAACAAATAAAAGATCAAGATGGGGTAGTACTTAGAAAGGAGGAAGACATTGTGAAGAGATGGAAAGAATATTTCGAACAGCTGTTAAATGTGAAGAAAATGATAGACTAATAAGAGGGGATGGGCAGGTGAACATTGGCATGGTGATGAGGTTTTCTAAGTAAGAGGTGCTGGATGTACTGAAGAAGATGAAGAATGGGAAGGCAACCGGACCAGACATGATACCTGTGGAGGTATGGAAGGCATTAGGGGATGAAGAAGTGGATATACTTTACGATCTTATGATAAAGATCCTTGAGCAGGAAAAGATGCCAAATGAGTGTCGTGGGAGTATACTAATCCCAATCTTCAAAGGGAAATTTTCAAGGTCAATGAAAACCATATGTAGGTATTCATTGACCTTGAAAAGGCTTATGACTGAGTCCCAAGACAAGAGGTGTGGAGGAGCCTGAGGGAGAGGATGGTGCCAGAGAAGTACGTGCGATTGATACAGTAGATGTACCGGAAAGTATTTACCAGAGTGAGGAGCAGTGTTGGGAGACGGAGGGTTTTGAGGTGAGAGTAGGATTACACTAGAGGTCGGCTCTTAGTCCATTTATTTATAACATAGTGATGGACACTATCTTAGAGGAAGTAAGGGAGGCAGTACTGTGGAATATGCAGATGATATTGTCCTGTGTACAGAGAGCAGGGAAGATCTGGAAATGAAGTTGGAAAGATGGAGACAAGTACTGAAGGACAGAGGAATGAGAATAAGTAGTTCCAAGACAGAATATATGTGTACCACCAATGATGGGGGTGATAGGGAAAGTATTCAGCTTGGGGGAGAACCAATAAAGAGAGTTGAAAATTTTAAGTATTTGGGATGCTTTGTTAATGCTGGAGGAAATATGGAAGAAGAAGTAAAACATCGGGTACAGGCAGGCTGGAACAACTGGAGAGCGGCCTCCGGAGTTTTTTGTGACAAAAGAGTACCATTGAGGTTAAAAGGAAAATTTCATAAGACGATGGTAAGAACAGCAGTGATGCATGGCACGGAAACAGCAAGCTTGAGAGAAAGACAGGAGAAGATGGATGTGGCAGAAATGAGAATGCTTAGGTGGATGGCTGGGGTGACGAGAGAGGATAGGGTCTGAAATTATTACATTAGGGGGTCGACTAAGGTGGTGGAAATATCAAAGAAAGTGCAGGAGGGGAGGCTGAGATGGTATGGACACCTGTTGAGGAGAGATGAGGACCACGCTGGTAGACATACTATGGGGATGGAGGTCCAGGGAAGAAGAAGAAGAGGGAGACCAAGAAAGAGATGGAAGGACTGTGTGAGGGGAGACCTGCATGAGAAGGGAATTGATGAGGCAGAAGCACAGGATAGAAATAGATGGAAACGGCTCATCCGAAACGGCGACCCCATATAAAAAGGGAACAAGCTGGGAAGAAGACATTAATATTAATATTTGATAATTAGTAAATCCTTTTTTTTTATCATACCCTGTATACCTTAATCTAAAATGCTTGTAACTGCCAATTTTAATAGTTCACTGTCTATTTTAATACATAGTTCAAACACCAGTACTGTACATTATAAGAAATAATGATAAGTTTAAGATTACATAAATCATGGATACTGTATACCCACATAAATTACATAGTTATTGAAGTGCAAAAAGTGTTAATTATAGCATGGGAAATATGAAGAAATGAATGACAAAGTAACGCCATGTTTATCTGTAAGACTATACGAAAATAAATATACACCTTACATATGCATAGAAAATCTCCTTCTCTCTTATCTCAGGGAGAGAGAGAACAAAAATACAACTTGCACTAGTGACAGTAAGGCCATAAAGCATCCGAGCCACAAGCTGTGTGGTTGGCTACTTCCAACCCTTCCAGCCAGCCAACATCGAGAAAAACTGGTACCCTGTTATGTGGTTGGCTGCTTTCAACCCTTCCAGCCAATAGCGTGTCATCATGGAAGGAGAGAGAGAGAGTGGGTGAACCGAGTTATGTTTACATCTGTAAAACAATTACAAATGTCGGGAGTTTTTTATATACAATACATATTATGATGATGATAATAGATCAATATTTAGGGATTTTACTTTAACATTTTATTGAAATTTTGGTGTGTTGAGATTAATGTTAATATTTGAAAATTAGTAAATCATTTTATTATCATAAAAAGTGTATTTAGTCACAAAAGTAACATGAAAATACAGTAATTAGTGAGTATTGCTCTTTGAAAAAATCCACAAAATAGTGAGGTTTCCACGATACATTTGGAGGTACGTTCCACAGAAAAATCCACGACTAACTGAAGCCACGAATACTGAACTGAATATAGCAGGAGTCGACTGTACAGCAGGTTAGGTTTCGGTTAGTGGAATAAGATAAATTGGAGAGACGATGGTATCCGTATTTGTACTCGGAGGTATCTTTTACATAATGTTTTCATGTAATTTCCAAATTAAAATAGCCTGAATATTAACGCTATGGAACTGAAACGTGGTCAAAACAATATTGGTGATACGAACAGCAAGAAAACACGAAGTAGCATTATTTCAACTTGAAAGAGAAGGTAATGAGACTACATGATGGAGAAAAACATGCAAGTTTGTTTCAGATGTCAAAGTAAAAAAAAGGTAAAATGTTCTGTACATTATGTGTAACATTAAACTGCTAAATTTTTCATATAGCGTTTTAATAAACCATATATTTTCTTCTTTGGTTTGTGTAATTGTTACAAAGAAAAAAGTACTTGTGAAACTGTTAATTAAAAAAAGTACATTACATGCACTTAAGCTCTTTCTCTGGGTGTTATGTTATACTCTACCAGATGTTTAAAAAAGAATAAATGCATAAAGCTGAAAACAAGAGGTAAGTGTTCTCTGTAGGCACATTGGTGAAGATGTTTTGTCTAGTCGTACCATAGCACTGGCTCTGTTGAGCCTTGATCTATTCCACATGGTGATGAGGGTGTGTGGTTGTCTGTGATGTCACTACACCACCCAGCATTCCTGCTAAGCAACAGTGCAAATGGTTAAATTTGACACTCAAGCTGCTGCTACTGCTTCCTATCCATGGTGCAGTTAGTAATTGAATTAATAGATCATATCAACTTGTACAGGCAGTCCCCGATTACCAGCAATCCAGTTTTATGGCACTTGTCAAGCGATGAAAATCGGCAGAAAATCACCGATTTCCACTTATTGGCACCAATACATACCTAACAGAGGCGCCGATAACCGAAAATTGCCTATTTTCAGTTATCAGCGATTTTTGGTTTTTATCACACCGTCAGAACGGAACCCCCGCCAATAACCGGGGACTGCCTGGATCATAATCCCTGCTAAACTGAAAACATAAATTGAACCTGTGTAAATGGAGAGCTCTTTATACACACCCATGTACATATTTTGAGAGGGCTGCCGTTGCACGTAGATAGTGCTGAGTTGCTTGTAATTCACATGCGGATAATTGATAATACTATTTTATAGTTAAAGTGAAAATGCAGATGCTTATATGAATAATCCAAGAAATATAGGATTGCTTTGCTTGTATCCAGTCGGCTGATTTAGCCATATGGGTCTTATTATGAAAAGTCATAAAAGGAATGCTTATTTTTTTATCTTTAAATAATTTTTTCCAAGGTGGAAGGGGGTCAGATGGCTATGGACCATGAGGGAGGAGGGCTAGTAAGACTGTGAAGAGGAATTCGCTCAGAGAAGGGGGTGTTTTGGAAGGTGGGTGGAACTGGGTAGTTGGGAGGGGTTGGGGATGCAGTGTTGGATGGTGAAGATGGCTAGGTAGACGTCGACTTGCTAGAGCTTGTTTTAATGTGTTTTTATGATTTTTCCACAGTTGATTAAAGGATGTGTGCAGTACTGTAACAAAGCAAAAAAAAGGAGGAAGAGGTACAGTATAGAGAGAGAGAGAGAGAGAGAGAACTGAGGTATCACACTGAAACCTATTCAGTAACACACACACACTCCTTCATTTTTTTAAAATTTATATTTTATACTCTTCTCAGTTATATTTTCACTGTCTTTTCTCATTTTTTATTTTTACAACCCAAAAGATAAATGCAATCTTGTGCATGGGGCATGTACAAACACACATACTCATTCGCTGGAGTTAGTGGCACGAAGAAGAGTTATAAATAGCACAAATTCCCATAGGGGGTTAGTGCCGTCAGTGCACCTCATGTAGTGCACTTTAGGCATTGCTTAAGGGTCTTTGCAGCTTCTCTTTGGCCCAAAGCTGCAGCCTCACCTTTCTTATATTCCACCTCCGTTCATATTCTCTTTCTTCCATCTGACTTTCCACCCTCTCTGAAAATTTTTTCCTAGTGCAACTGCGAGGTTTTCCCTCTGTTACAACTTTCAAACCTTCTAACTGTCAGTTTTCCCTTTCAGCGCTGATTGACTTCATAGGTCCCAGTGCTTGGCATTTGGCCTTAATTCTAAGCACAACAAGTTCCAACATCTATAAATTAGCATTCTAAAAATTTTTACTTAAATTAGAGATGAAATATCAAGTGATAATCATACAGCCAATAAACCTGTAATGAAGTACTGTATAGTAAATCAAGCAAAAAAAAAAAAAAATAAAAGCCACACATTATAAAGTACTGCACTAAGACATATACACCAACACATTATGTGAAAGGTACCTAGTAGAAAGAAACAGCTTTCATGACTGCTATTGGCTTAAAAGCATGATGTTACTTAACACATCATGAAACATCATTTTGTTTATTGCTTGTTACTGGCTGATGTGGATACGTCATCAATTTAAGAGCATATGGTGGAAGGTGTTAGGGGCGTCAAGCACTAATTTTTTTTTTTTCTAAACTTTTTCGCTATTGGCGGAAGCATGTACAGTCATACACCGAACTTACGCGAGGTTAGGTTCCAGAACCCCTCACGCAAGGTGAATTTTCACATAAGTTTGGCACGGTCTCTAAAAATGCTAATAAATGCTTATTTCTAAATGTTAAACACTAAATATGACCCTAATCGTGCTCCCAAATTATTAAGCTAACTTTTAAATGAAATTAAAGTTACTTGAATTTCATTTAAAAGTTAGCTTAATACATTACCCTTAAGTAAAGAAATAAATGGTTAACATAAAAATAGAGAGTTGGAAGAGGATTTCTCTCTCTCTCCCCTTCTGACCAGTATTTTTAGAAGTCTTCTGAACCTCTTTTTTATAGGTTCTTTATTCCACATCTCTTTCTCTTTGTTCTGAAATGCTTTTCCATAAACAAAGTGCTTTTTATTTGGACTATTACAACGCTTAGTTATTTTATCTCTATGTTTTAGAATGTATTTGGCACACTAGCGCATTTACAGTCCCCCCCTCTCTCTCTCTCTCTCTCTCTCTCTCTCTCTCTCTCTCTCTCTCTCTCTCTCTCTCTCTCTCTCTCTCATACTGTATATTTTAAGGGTAAACTGTTTAAGATGACTTTGAAATGATATTAATATCATTTCAAAAATTAATAACAACTTGCTGTAGTAAATCTTTTTTTTTATAAGTGTATTTTTACATAATCACGAAAATACCAACATGAAGCAATTAACAAACCTAGCATTCTGTTTGGAGGTATGTACGTGTCCCATCGATCTAAACTTCCCACGTATTTTAGATATGCTCTATACAGTAGTGCTATCCTAAAATACATACCTGTACAGAAAATATCATTTCAAAATCATCTTACAACACAGGAAAATATACGTAAAATATAAAATATTCTCCCAGTGCATTACATACAACATGAGCAGAATGATGCGCAAAGTTACATAGGCCAAAGAAAATGTGCATGTCTTGAATGATGGGGAATACTTATGAGTAACAGTTGTAGGCTTGAATGTAATTTTGCAACATGACTTTGAAATGATATTAGGGTGTTCTGGGAGGATAGTCTGAGGCATATTTTTGTTTGAACTGTCAAATTTGGCGATAAATTGTTAAAATAGGCAGTTATAAACATTTTAGGGGTGTATATAGCCTACTTAAGAGTAACAGTAGTAAGAGAGTACTGTACTGTAATGTAAGGTTACTTTGGGTGTTTTGGGATGATGATTTGGGGTGTATTTTTGTTTGAAATGAAATGAAATTATTTTAGTATGATAATTTAAGGTATGTCTTTGTTTGAACTATCAAATTAAGCAGTGAAATGTTGAAATAGGCAGCTATAAGCATTTTAGTTCAAGGGGACAAGGCATTTGGTTGTTATAAGCCAGTTATAAGCATTTTTAGAGGGAATTTTTGCATTTCCACGGATTTTGCATTTACGCGGTAGGTGTAGAACATTTTCCCGTGTAAAAAGGGGGAGCACTGTACAGTATTTTGTTTGAAGAAGCATGCTTTTTAGTCAGTTATTTTGTATGTTACCTGTGGTTTTTACTACACATTTTTTATGTTTTAGACCCTTTACTAAAAGTATTGCTTAGAAATACATACCAAATTTAGATTGAAGTGTTATAGTTAGCCTTTTTAAATCAACTTTTCCTTATTTCAATCTATTTACTCTTTAATTATCTTTGATTTATAAGTAGGGAAAAAATAAGAGTAAAAATATTGTATGTTTAAATCTTGATGAAAGTTTACTTGTAAAGGACAATATAGCTTGTGGGGAAAAAGTCAATTTTTCAAAAAACTGAAATTCATGCTTTATGTAAATGTCCTGTAGCAGAACATATACTAGTATATTTACTTTGTTTGGTGACAAAAAATCTTTTTAATTGAGTAAAGTACTTCCTTTACTCTTTTCTTTTACCTTTTATTAATGTACCTGACATCATCATGACCATTTATACAGTTGTGTCACACATAATACAGTAGCTCACCGAGATAACGGATAAAAGAAACTCCGATTTATCATTGTATGTATACATGAATGCATGTTTGTTCCTACACGATATACAAACCATCGGTCCATTACTTTAGGAATTACTTACAGTGAAGCTGAAAATGACTATTGAACATTCGAACAAGGTGGTTAGGCAGTTCCCTACCATCCGGTAGGCAGGAGTCCCACCTGCTCAGATGTAAACATTCCAATTTCCTTATGGCTGTCTTGTGGTGCAGACATGTGTTCCTTCACTTTCCGCCCTGAATGTCGTTGAGCTGTTATTTCCTGGTGAGATCTTCTTTCTTTCTTTCTTTCTTTGTTGGATATATGTGTGTTTGTGATTTATAAATAATGCAAACCCACGAATCAGACAAGCCTGTTTGCAAGGCTGCCTTCCCCTGGCGTGTGTGCCCTGGGGATGGCGGCAAGAGATGCGGGAGCTTCCGCTCTTATTCTTATATTGAAGTTGCTCCTCATGCCCTCTGTTCCTCCTGCAGGGTGTGTGTGTGCTCACAAGAATCTACTTGTTCAGAGTGTTGTTCCTGGTTGGCTTAGCAGTAGGTGAGGTTTGAAGGGAGGAAACTGTATCAGAGGAAGGCTGCCAAGGTGTCGATTGAGGGTTATGCGCCCCCGACTATGCCTTTGGTGGCTAACCCCTCTTCCTCGTCTCTGTCTCCCGGCAAGCTTCCCCTTCTGGCTGTCTCTCATTTGTGGAAGAACTCTCCTTCATCTTCTTTGCTCGCTTCGTCAAGCATGGAACAGCAGGGAGGAGCAGATGATCAGTATGGCCTCCTCTCAGGGGGCCTCTCGTCGCTCTGGAGGGGTGGGGGATTTTTCCCTTGGAGCGAGACGAGTCTCCCTCCACTAACCTAACATTTCCTTCTTCCAGCATGGTGGTCGACACACCCCTTGGTCAGCAGGTGAGTGATTTGCAGGCAGCCTGGCTCTCCCTTGGTTTTACAGGCTCTCTACCCCTACAGGGCCTCCTGTCCCACCTGGCAAGCGTCCTGGTGGTGACCCATGCTGCCATGACCACTATGACATCGACGGTGACCATGACAGCGTTCGCTAAGATGCCAATTACCGTCTCCTCTCACTTTGGTGCTCAAGTGACTGCTCTCCCGGCATCCCAGCATGCAGTGCCCTTGCCTCTAGGTTTTGCCATAGCCCCTCCATCCCAGGCTGTACCGTCTGTGATGGTGACTTCCACTATGCCCCATATGATGGTTCCGGCTCCTGCTGCTCTGTGGACTCTGACATCTGGTCTGCTGTTGCTGCTCCACCTGGCCTGGCTGTCCCGACCTGTACCATCATCACTCCTGTCACCGATGTTCCTACTGCCTGGGCCGCTCCTGTTGCCCTAGCTTCCACAGCTGCTCTCTTGATGTCTGCTGCTCCCTCTTGGGTGGGGGATTTGACCACCATCCTGAAGATGACGACGAAGAAGTCAAGGAAGAGGACCCATAAGGTGGTGTTGTCGTCATCTTCGTCAACTTCATTGTCGTCGTTGTCTGCTACCTCCTCGCCTTCCTCTTCAGAGGCTTGTTGGCTGAAGAAGGATATCTTTCACCCCCCCTAAGAAGCCCTCCTCTGGGACTTTTAAACGGCTGCCTCCCTCCACACTGGAAGCAGTGGGATCTCTCATCTGCTCTTCCCGACCTTTGGGTTAGGGAACCAGATCTCTTACCTCATCAGGGTCGAGTGTTTCGGGAGCTGCGGGCACTCAGAGCTCGGTTTGCCCTCCCGTCCCTGGTCCTAAGAAGTCTGCTTCGAAGGCTGGTGCTGTGTTAGCTGCTTGTTTGTGAGTCACTTCGAGTACTCAAGTCTCCAAGGAGGCTTGAGTATCCTGAACCGGTGCTGGAGAGACCTTTCACCGTCCCGGTTCAGGCACAGAACGAGAGAAAGAGTCGAGACATGCAGGTGTCTTGGCTCTTCCTGCTGGCACTTCCACCAGTGCTCGGCCAGATTCGCAGCCTGGTGCTTTGGTTCCTAGAGTCTGAACACCTGGAGAGACAGAGAGGAGTTCCCCTGTTCAGTCTTCTCACAAAGTTTCAGTCTCTAAGAAGACTCGGGCACTTCAAGAGGAAAGTGCAAGTCCTCGCCAGCCAGCCGCGCGTTTTACTCTGGCCAGCACCCGATCTCGTTCGCATGATCAGCCTGGCTCAGTCGAGTCAATCGCTCGACTCAGCTCGCACGAACCGCTACACTCTCTTTGGGACAGTACTTCGCCGAGGCTTAAGCGCTGTCCTGGACCCGTGTTGTCATCATCACAGCGGGCTGATGACTGCTTGCAGTCCGCCCTTCCTGCTGCTTCCGCTGGCAGGACTGGTGGGAGTGCAGTCCTCTTCGCCTGTTCCCTCAACCTCCTGGGGTTTTACTGGGAGGCGCGAGTCAGACAGGAGGAACTCTGGAGAGCCCTCTCCCTAGAATTCCATTACCCAAAGGCTTACGTTCTTGGCTTGGTCCTTGGATCGAATTGGTTGTACGCTCAAGTGGTGCAAGATAGATCTAGGGGGTTTGCCAAGGTTCTCGCTCCTGTGGGGAGGTAGATCGGACCACACCCTGGAAGGACTCGAGGGTCTGCCTCAGGATACGGACACCCCCGAGATACAGAGGACCTTTGCAGAGATCACCACGCTGGTTCGTCGGCACAATGATCTTGGGGAAGGGGCCACGGCCTCCTCTGTGGATTGTCCTTCGTGCCTCAAATCCTTTTTGGGTCCTAAGAAGGAACCAAAGGTTTTGGTGGGGCTGCTGTGGTCCTCACTTGCCGAGGGGGTGCTCGTTCAGGTGAATAACCTTGTTTCTGGGAAAGAGAATTCACTTTGGTCGAACCGCTCGGACAAGCTTCTTCTCCCCACTCTGCCTCGACAGAAGCATATCTATATGCTCCCCAGAGGGGTCCTTGCTGACCAAGCAGGTTGACCTGGGCATGGTTCTCCCAGGCCTGGGTCTCTTCCTGCAGCACCTTGTTTCAGAAGGGGTCCCTTACATAGCAAGAGGCAGCAACCGTGGAGGTTAGGTTACCACCATGGCAGCCCTCCAGGCAGTCCCATGGCTGGATGTGTGGTCCTTCACAGTATCCAAGGTGGCTGCCTCCTCTGGTGCTATTGTTCATGGGAAGGACTCCACTTTCGAGAGACCATGCCAGTCTGGCGGAATGGCCGTTTCGTACCTCACCCACCAGATGGCAAACCTGTTGGCAAACCTGGTGCTAAGGAGAAGGTATGCTGTCTCAGATTGCCAGGTCTGTTGGCCCCAAGTTGGCAGCAACCCCAAGGAATGGACCATTGCTGGGTGCTGCCTCTCTCTTCCCTAGGGATTTGGTGGATGCTGTGGTGGACAAGCGTTGGGCCAAAGACAGCAACCACCCTGTCCATCAAGCTGTGGCCAACACGGAGTCTTCGTTCACCACTGCAGCCTGACCTCTGGGTCAAGCTAGCACTTCCTCGTCCCCTAAGAGGACCCAGCCTTCTTCTTCTGCCAGGAAGGGCGCGCAATCACGTCCCTTTCAGCCTGCTTTCCGGTCCGGAAAAGGGCCAAGGGGAAGAAGAAGAAGGGGAAATGCTAGGGGCGGCATTCCCCTCCAGCTGTTGCCATTGATTGGGGGTTCCTGTCAAGCCATTGGGCAGCATGGCAGCGATACTGAGCCAAGACCTGGGTAGTGGATGTCCTTTGGGAGGGACATCAACTCCCCTTCGAGTTTCGGCCACCCCTCACCAACTCTCCAGTCTGTCTCCCTACCTAAATTCCCTGTTTGCCGAAGGATCTCACATTCAGGAAAGAAGTGCAAGCCATGCTGAACAAGGGTGCTGTGGAAGTCATGTCGGATCGGTCCCCAGGCTTTTGCAGCCGTGTCTTTCTCATAGAGAAAGCTTCAGGGGTTGGAGACCGGTCGTAGACCTCTGTCCCTTGAACTGATTCATTCACCACACTTGGCTCACAATGGAAACGGCTCGCTCTGTGCTCGCCTCCATCAGGGAGAACAACTTCATGCTTACGGTGGGCTTGAAGGATGCGTATTTTCAAATATCCATCCGTCTGTCCTCCCTCAAGTACCTCCGCTTCATCCTCGGGGAGACGGTGTTGCAGTTCAGGGCCCTGTTTTGGGCTCTTGACCACTCCTCAGGTGTTCATGAGAATGTTCACCCTGGTGTCAGCTTGGGCCCTGGTGTCAGCTTGGGTCCATTCACTCGGGATATGTCTGTTGAGGTATCTCGACAGTTGGCTTGTCCTGGCAAGCTCCCACTCGTGGTTGCTTCAGGGCAGGAATCGACGACTCGAGTTTTGCCACAATCTAGGGATTGTGGTAAATCTCGAGAAGTCCGATCTCACCCCCAAGCAGAGGATGAAGTACCTGGGCATGCTGATAGACGGTAGCAGCAAAAGTCTTTCCCTCAGACTCTCATATCAGGAGGTTCAGGAAGGCAGCACAGCTGTTCCTGTCTTGATGGGAGCAGCTAGCTTGACAATGGCAAGTCATCACCGGTCACTTGTCATCGTTGGGGAAGCTGGTCCCTCATGGGCATCTTCACCTTTGTTCCCTTCAGTGGACACTGAAGGAGTACTGTTCCCAGTCTCGAGACTCTCAACCCTTTCTCATTCCTCTCTAGGGGGAAGTGAGAGAGGATCTAGACTGGAGGTTGGACAACAGGAACCTCTTAATAGTAGTATGCAGGCCCTCCGGACATGCTTCTGTTTTCAGACTCATTGACCATGGGATGGGGCGCACACCTGGAATTGCTGGCTTTGGGAGTGTGGAACCAAGACAAGAAGTGCCTTCACATCAACATCCTTGAACTCAAGGCAGCCTTCCTGGACCTCCAAGAGTTTCAGGATCGAGTGATGGGACACACTGTGGTTTTGATGAGCAGCAGCACCATGGTTGTGGCATACGTCAACAAGCCCGGGTGTCTCGTATCCCTTCCGCTTCACCAGTTGGCGATGCAGGTGCACAAGTGGGCAGTGGCTCACTCGGTAGAGCTGTCAGTCAGAAACATTCCAGGCAAGAGGAATGTAGTGGCAGACAAGCTCAGCCACCAGAGTCAAGTAATAGGGACAGAGTGGTCCCTTCACTCGGACAGCACAGAGAGGTTGTTCGATGTGTGTGGGCGTCCAGTCACAGATCTGTTTGCCACCCGGCACAACAGAAAACTTGAGGTCTTCTGTTCAGTCGTGCTGGACCCATGGGCCTTTGCGGAGGATACTTTTCAGCACCCGCCGAACAACCTTGACGTCTATGCCTTCCCTCCATTTTGTCTGATTTGAAGGGTGATCAGCCAAGTGTTGGTCACCCTGAGTCTCAGGATGGTTCTGGTGGCTCGCGGCCATTTGGTATCCTGACCTGCTAGCTCTGCTCTCCAAGGCACCGAGAGAAATTCCTCCCTGGCCCAACCTTTTCTGTCAACCCCACGTAGAGTGCAATCTGTGTGTCTTCATGGCTGGCAGTTATCTAGCATCTCTTGCGAGTGAGAGGCTTTTCAAGCTGTGCAGCAACAGAGATGGCTGGATACCTCAGACAGTCCTCTGTAGTGGTATAACAGAAAGTGGGCCATCCTCTGTGGTTGATGTCATAGACAGGATCTCTACAGTTGGAGCTTCTGTTCAGCAGGTCGTGGACTTCCTAGTCTTCCTTAACCGAGAGAAGCCTCTATCCGTTTCAGCTGTAAAAGGCTACTGATGAGAAGCTTCGAAAGGTATTGTCCACCCAGGGACCTCAGGCCCCCTTGCATGGGAGGTGACTCTCGTTTTGAGGAGCCTGACTAGTGCACCGTACAAGCCTTTACGAGAGTCGTCAGACAGGGATCTGACCCTCAGGACTGTGTTCTGCTTGCCCTGGCATTGGCAAAGAGAATAGGAGAACTGTATGAACTTGCCTTCAATGTTAAACAATCGAGGGGATGGGGATCGGTTATGCTCAATTTCGTCCCGGATTTTGTAGCAAAGACTCAGGACCCATCGGTCCCTGACATTAGGTTCGAGTCCGTCACAATCCCCTCCCTAGACGACTTTGTAGATAATGACCCAGACAAGGTGCTACTTTGTCCCATTAGAGTGCTGTGGCACTCTCTGAAGAGGATTCGTCATCTCTGGCCTGAGTGTCGATGACTCTTCGTTAGCACTGGCTCATCCAGGAAAGAAGTGTCCAAGAACACTATTTCTTTCTGGCTTTGTGAGACAATCAGGGGAGCGTACTCTGCTGCTGGCGAAGACGACACTGGTACCTTCCGCACGAGAACTCATGAAGTCGGGAGCATTGGTCCATCCCTCTCATTCAGGAGGAACATATTGGTTTCTCAAGTAGTGAAAGCAGGGTTGTGGTCTCAACAAACCGCTTTCACCTCGTTATACCTTTGGGACATTGCCCACAAGTCCTTTGACACTTTTTCCTTGTGACCTATGGTGGCTGCTCAAGTTGTGTAGCTTACCTGGCTCCTCTAACAGGACAGGGTTGCATCTCACCTGAGATGTTCATTTGTGGATGCAGGAATGAGTGCGAGTGACTGGCCTCTCCTTCATCTCCTCCCTCTCATCCTTCGTCTCTTCCTTCAGGCATAGTGGACTTGAGCCATTACATATACTATATCTGGTGCTTGATGCAGGTAAGCTTATATATTGAGCTTCTATTCTGTTTTTCCCTTCCAGGATTATAGAAGTAAACCCGCTCCTTCTTCTAGCAAGTGGAGGAAGGAGATCCTGACAATAAAACAAACCCAGTACTGATATTTGCCTTACTGTTGCCAACTTTTAAGGTTCATCCTAGCCCATTTTTATATGAGGTTACATTTACCTCCCTCATACAAAAATGCCCAGAAGTCTGACAATTGATCATGTGTTACCACACCCTGATCAATTCGTCAGAGTCAGGGTTCCCTTCCTTGCTCTATCGACCAGGAAGAGAATTCCAGGTGTGGTGAACTCCAGTCAGTTCTAGAGACTTACTCAGATTCCTCCCTCCAACCAGTCAATCTTCCTAGTGTAAAGGACTGATGCTTTGTATATTGTGTAGGAACGAATCACAATTTTGTAAAGTAAATTGTATTTTTCCTAGCTAAACAAATGTGAGGTCCTTTACATTACATTTTATGCCCACCTCATGCCACCCCTCAATCTGACACTTGGGCCGAAAAGCAAATTGGAATGTTTACATCTGGACAGGATGGACTCCTGCCTACCAGACAGTAGTTAACTGCCTAATCACCTTGTTTGAAAGTTCATTGGCCATTTCCAGCTTCACTGTAAGTAATTCCTAATGTAAAGGACCTCAGGTTTGTATAGTTAGAAAAAATACAATTTACTTTAAAAAATTGTGATTTTATATTATTTTTACTTACGGAAGCCACCATTGAGAATCGGCTAGTTTAACAACTTGTCCACTTGATAGTTATGGTAAATGATGTCGCAATCAGCTGTTTCTCCATTCAGTTGTTCATGTCGGTGCAGGTTGACAATCCTTCATCCGGAATTCTAAAAACCAGAATTTTTTAGTGGAGGTTGGAGTATCATCATAAGTATAGCAGTAGATGAAATGCAAGATGCAGAGAGAGAGAGAGAGAGAGAGAGAGAGAGAGAGAGAGAGAGAGTATCATCATAATTATAGCAGTAGATGAAATGCACAGAGAGAGAGAGAGAGAGAAAGAGAGACGCACACTATTGCCCTGGGTAGGTTGTTACAGTAAAATATCGATTTGCAAAAGTCGAATAATAGTTGTACTGTATTGAGAATAATGATATTGTAATTTTAATAAAACTTGTTTTACTGTATCTAATCATATTGCATGTATTATTGTCATATTATCATCACATTACAAAATATGAACAGAGCAGTCATGTGCTATTTGCATTCTGGTTTTGTTTACATTCTTAAAATTGTCAGCTGATTGGGTTTTACCGACATCATTGTTTTTAGTTTCAGAGTGATACTTAATTTAGAGAGACATTTCTCTCATAAATGATCAGATGTGGGTTTAAAAATTGCAAGTACTATTTTATTTATAAACGCAGTAAATTAATTGAAGTACATGTGTGATTTTGTGAGTGTCAGGCATTGCTTTTTGCCTCCAAATCATTTTGGAGTCTGCTCATTATTTGTTTCTTTAGCCACAGCTATAATACCTGCTGCTTCAAGTTAGAGGCATACTTTCCTGACGCCTTCTCCATTGCATGACAGATGAATAAAAATGTATTTGATTTTTATTTATGTAATTACAATGAAAGTAAGCAAGTTTTTAACAAGACAGCTGTAATGCAACTGTTAGTAAATGTGTGTTAGTTACGGTAACTCATATCAGCAAACTGTACCCGTAAAATAAGATAAAAGCTATTAATATAAACTGCCGGACAGTAAAAGCTTTAGCATAATTTGTAGAGTTAAAAGAGTTGTAAATTAATGAAGGAACAGTAACAATAATGCAAGGGATGCACCTGATTTGAAAAAAACAGTTCGGTGCTCAATCTGGAGGCAAAAACCCTCAAATCAATATTTCCATTTCACACTGATATCCCACGATATCCCACGGTCAGTTATCTCGGTGACTACTGTAGTAATCTAGAGAAATACAAAAGAACATAAATTTCTGCTGGAATTTTTAGCTACTGTATTCATATCTAAGATCTGATGTAATATTGGGTGACTTGCTTGGTGTATTGTACATTCTGGATAAATCTTGTTTTTATCCATAGAATTGAAAATTCCTGTTTTGATAGTAGAGAAATACCAAACACCCTTTTATATCAGATGTTTAGCCGTAATACTGCTGGCTGCACCGGAAGTGGTAGTGGTAACAAGAGCCCTACTTCGTTCTGTGAAACTGAGGACAGTCGATCTGGAGGAGGAGGAGGGGGAGGAGGTGGTTCAAAGGGTGGGAGGGGAAGTAACAATCCTCCAAAACCCTTGCCTAGAAGCCAAGTTCCACCTGTAGCTAAACCACGGACCAATTTACCCCAGCATTATGTGCAGCAAAATATGGACAGTCATCATGTTCCTCCCAGTCATCATCCCCATCATCGCCAATATCAGCAAGATGTGGATGGACATGGAATGTTAGCTTCTAAGACCCTACGGTACTTATTACAATTTTTGAAATGTTAAAAATTGACATTTGTTTTCAAGTATTTTACAGAATTGTAATTTACCAAGTGTGTGAAATATTTAAGGTGAAGATATGGTTATCACCAGTAAAACAAAATTACAAATGATCTTATCTTTAATAGGAATGAAAATGGTGTTAATCGCTATGGGTCAGACAGAACTCTGGATTCTGATTGTAGTTCACTTAGCGGCCGGCGACAGAGTGTTGATACGACTTCCACCTACCTTTCAATGGAAGATGATCACAATCATAATGTAAAACACTTCAGCCATGAAGACAGAAGGTGAGTATTATGAATGACAGCATGACAGAAAGCTTTGTTCTAAAGTGCATGGTATAGCTCTTTTTGGTATTTTAAAGATAAGATCATTTCCTCTTTAAAACAATATATGAATTGCATGTGTTCATACCATAGTCTAAACCCTCATTTTAGATGTACTTACTCAAAAACATTTGTAGAGAGAATGGGACCATCCTTGTGAGGATTACCAGCAGAGTTTATTAGAGCTCAGATAAACAACACTTTTTAGATGTCTTTTTGATAGTGTAGTTGCTTGTTTTGTCCTCAGGGAGTTTCTGTACTCTCTGTGGTCTACCAGAGCTCCATGGATGACCAAAGTAATGCCAAAGAATTCTCTCATAGCTGGTCTCATGGCCGGGTATTGTGTCATAGTGATAAACAATGTAACACTTGATAGAGTATATAATGGACTCAAAGATAAGGGGACACTTTCCCAAATCTTTACAGCAAGGCTGTATACCCAGGTTCTTCCATCATCAAAACTGCTTAGAAGTGATTAATACGCATGCGTAGTCTTCCGTAGTGTCAACCACAGACCCGACACGGAGACCAAGATGCATTACTCTCTTTGGTCAATGCAGTAAAGTTTATTATTACCAGCGCTCCGAAAAAATTCAAAATTTTTATGAGATTTCATTAGTGAGGTTCATGGAAACATCAAAAATACTAAGAAAAGTTCTTGATATTAAGTTCCAGTTAAAATTTTAGTTTTAAACTTTTGGAATTAATTAATAATTAATTTGTGTGAGAAGCCGGAACCTGGCGTTTCTTGCTATCAATGGTCGGCGCTTGTGCATTGTTGATTGCTAGTTCATAAAGCACAAATTGTTTTAATTGGTCATTCTAAATAAATGTTTTAGCTAAAAGAAATGTTCACAATTTATCATTCATGTAGAAAATCCTTTCATATTATACAATGTCTACAATAGTCTAGGCAGTGAGTGAGAATAATTTAGACTGGATTAATAGTTGATGTTGTCTGTAGCCTCTAGCCTAGGATTGCATATCCTTAAGTGGCATAGCTTAGACCAAGGACCCGAGGATCAGATAATAACAATTTCTGGGCAAAATAAATTGGTAGCCTAGCTATAAGACTACATATTAGTAAAATTTTTTCCTTTAAATAAGCCTGTACACTTAAGCATACTGTAATCTAAATAATCCAGGACTAGGCAGTACCTTATATTAAGTGATGATAACTTTTTACAAAACATCCCGTCATTGGACTAAATCGTTAGCCTAGACCATGTAACTTAGGACTAGTTGAAATAGTAATCTGTGGTGGATGAGATGGTAACTTAGCTGTAAGGCTACATACTAAGGTAATTGTGTTTTATGTAACCCATACCCTTAAGTGTGAATTAGATACTAATCCAGATTAGGCAGTAGCCTAGACTAGAGTAAGTGATAGCCTACCTATAAGGTAACAGATTAATGAGTTAGTGTTTTATATAGACCAAATAGCCTAGGATTGCTTATAAACAACAACCTGGGTTAGACAAAAATAGTAGCCTAACTAAGAGGTTACATATTATTAAGTGTCTGTTTTTGTATAGCATATACATTTAAGAGTGATCTGTAATAATCTGGATTAGGCAGTACCCTATGCTAGGCTAAGAAAGAACAAATAAGCCTAGGATTATATATAAAATGTATCTTAGGCTCAATAAAAAACCTAGTTTTTACAACTTGGTAGTCTATCTGTAAGGCTACACACTAGTAGGGTCTTATGTAGCCTGTATCCTTAAAAGTGATATAAACTTATATCCTTAAAGGTGGTAAAAATCTGGTTAGGTAGTAATCTAACCAGATTAAGTTGGAACCCCTCTTTAGGGAAATATCCTACTATTAGCCTAAGACAGCAGTGGCTGAATATCAGATAAAAGAAGTTAGTCTTGGCAACATAAAACAGAAAACCAGATTATAAGAGGGTTCTTTTCTGTACAGTTTATATCCTTAGGCAGTGGCCTAGAATGGGTTAAGCAAGAACTCTCTAAGAAATCCTCTATTCTTAGCTTAACGTAGATTATACTAGAAGTATTAACTTAAGCCATACAAAAGAGTAGCTTGGGGTAGTTAAACAAATTAGTTCATAGCAGTTAGTCTGAATGGCATGGCAATTAGTATTAAAATTTCACATAGCCATTGCAAAAAGACTAACAGTGTATAAGTAATACAGCCATATACAGGTATGAAAATTAACCTAAACCTTAAAGGGCTTAAGCTAACATAGATATTTAGTTAACCCTTAAACGCCTATTGGACGTATCATATGTCGACTAAAATTGTCTGTTGGGTGCCGAGTGGACGTACCGTACATCGACTACAAAAAATTTCAACCTTCGGTCGACTTTGACTCGACCGAAATGGTCGAAAAACGCAATTGTAAGCTAAAACTCTTACATTCTAGTAATATTCAATCATGTACCTTCATTTTGCAACAAATTGGAAGTCTCTAGCACAATATTTCGATTTATGGTGAATTTTTGAAAAAACTTTTTCTTACGCGACGGGCGGTAACTCAGCCGAAAATTTCAGAAATTCTTTCGTCATTTTGTCGTAATTTTTGCACTGTTTTATATTAGCCGTTACATAAAGTTTTATATATGGAAATGTGCGCAATTTCATGTACAATACAGCAAAATACAACCCATGGTTGTAGCTTTTATCAGTTTGGAAATATTTTCATATAAACCACGATAACTGCCAAAATTTCAACCTTCGGTCAACTTTGACTCGACCAAAATGGTAAAAAAACGCAATTTTAAGCTAAAACTCTTACATTCTTGTAATATTCAATCATTTACCTTCATTTTGCAACCAATTGGAAGTCGCTAGCACAATATTTCGATTTATGGTGAATTTTTGAAAAAAACTTTTTCCTTACGTTCGCCCCGAAATTCTTTCGTCATGTTGTCGTAATGTTTGCACTGTTTTATATTAGTCGTTACATAAAGTTTTATATATGGAAATGTGCACAATTTCATGTAGAATACAACAGAAAATAACTCATGGTTGTAGCTTTTATCAGTTTTGAAATATTTTCATATAAATCACGATAACTGCCAAAATTTCAAGCTTTGGAAAACTTTAACTCGACCGAAATGGTAAAAAAAACGCAATTATAAGCTAAAACTCTTACATTCTAGTAATATTCAATCATGTACCTTCATTTTGCAACAAACTGGAAGTCTCTGAAATATTTCAAAATTTTTTTTTTCCTTACGTCTGACAGTAACTTTGGCCGAACATCTCAGAAATTCTTTCATCATGTTGTCGTAATGTTTGCATCGTTTACATTAGTCGTTACAAAAACTTTTGTATATGAAAATGTGCGCAATTTCATGTAGAATACAACAGAAAATATCTCATGGTTGTAGCTTTTATCAGTTTTGAAATATTTTCACATAAATCACGATAACTGCCAAAATTTCAACCTTCGGTCAACTTTAACTCGACCGAAATGGTAAAAACGCAATTGTAAGCTAAAACTCTTACATTCTAGTAATATTCAATCGTTTAACTTCATTTTGCAATAAATTGGAAGTCTCTAGCACAATATTTCGATTTATGGTGAATTTTTGAAAAAACATTTTCCTTACGTCTGCGTGGTAACTCGGCCGAACATCTCAGAAATCCTTTCGTCTCGTTGCCGTAGTATTTGCACCGCTTTATATTAGTCGTTACATAAAGTTTTATATATGAAAATGTGTGCAATTTCATGTACAATACAACAAAAAGTAACTCATGGTTGTAGCTTTTATCAGTTTTGAAATATTTCCATATAAATCACGATAAATAGAAAAAAATTGACTTTCGGTCAAATTTAACTCGACCGAAATGGTCGAAAACTGCAATTGTAAGCTAAAACACTTACAGTCTAGTAATATTCAATCAATTAGCTTCATTTTTCAACAAACGGGAAGTCTCTAGCACAATATTTCGATTTATGGTGAATTTTTTGAAAAAAAATTTTACATCCTCAACATATGCGTTAAATCATGCATCATTTTGTGATAATATTTTCTCTGTTTTGCTTTGATCGTTTTAAAATTTGTTATATACCAAAATCATCGCAATTTAGTGTACAATACAACTAAAAAAAATTAAGTCATTAGCTTTAACCATTTTGCTTACAGCACGATTTGTATACAATTATATATATACAAGTTTTTTTTTTTTTTGCTGTCATATATTCCAATATTTAGATAAGATAATGATATATTTTTTTCATTTCTGATGGTTGCATACTAAACTTCAGGCAATGACAAAAAATGAGCCAAAAATGAACTCTTAATCTTAAAAACTAAGCGTGCTGTGATTTTTTGAAAAAACTTTTTTCCGCTTGCGCTAACTCACCAACGCCGCCAGGCATACGGGGACGTTTTTTGTAAATAGGGCTTCAATATTAAAGGGTTAAATGTATTACAACTAGACACTCGTAATCAAGTTAGCCTGTAATATGGAAAATATATGAGGAACTACAGAAGTGTCCCTTGTTAAAAACAATTAATACTATCTAGCTTCTAATAATTTGTTTTTATATCACTACAAGGCCACCATTATGCAGGACCCTCAGCTCAAGTGTTCTGTAGCAAATTGCTTGGTTCACTTTTTGCCAGTGGGTACAGCCCATACCACCTACCTTGAGCATAGTCCTTGTGAAAAACAAGGAAAATTTGCTTGGTCACCTGATAAGTGCAAAATTTGTAGTATGCTCCTGGCAGCAAGTTTTAAGGACAAAACAGCTCATTTTAAGCTGTCTCAATGGTCCTAGGGTTCAATAGGGGTGAGGAAGGGGATGATTATATCTTTCTGGCAGAACTCTGGTAGCAGATATTGAACCCTTTCTCAGAACAAGACCTATGTTTGGGACAAAACCCAGTAACATCAGTCCCCAGTACCTCCCAGGTTAACCCCATGGTGGAAATAGAGGAGTCTTAAGTGGGGATGATGTTCTAACTAAGGAATATGAAGTAGACATTGCCACTGAAATGGTCCTGCTGAACCCAGAAGGATCAGGGACACAAATGTCAGCTAAACATGGTAGAAACCTTCCAGAAGGAATTCTATTCCCCATGCAGCTATCAATGCTGAAGAGAATCTTTCCCCAAAAAGGGATACTGTACTAGGAGCCACCTAACTCCGACTGAAATTACTACATTTTTGAAGGGGTATAGTAGCTTATCCAAGACTCCTACCCCTTGGTTAACAGACAGTTACAGTTCAGTTGCTGAAGCTCAATCAGATTGCACAAGCTCCCCCAAAAGGGATACATATCTTGTGGCATTAAATCAGTTCCATAAAATTATGAGTAACATCAAAGATGTCCTTTCCACAGAACAGCAATATATAAGGGACATGGTGCATGATTCTGAAAAGGAAATTAAGTCAGTCATGTACACCCTAAAGTGTAAAAGTACTACATCATGTAACCAGAAAGTTAGAACAGATACAAATGCTGCCCAAACAAGGTCTAATATTAGAATTCCAACTGGAAACAACAAAATGGTCAGTTTGGAGTACAAAACTTCCACTCAGAACATAATAGGGGCTTCAATACTCACCCCTGATGATACTGACAATTCTTGGCAAGACACCTCATTGTGCATTTTCTCTCCCAAAGGTATCTATGTAATTAATGAGAGAAAAACTTGGATCAAAGTTGTACATATAGAGTTTTTAGACAAGGCAGGAATCCCTAATACAGAATGATCCCTGGTACCACCTTCACCAGACAAGGAGAAACCACTAAGAAATGATTCTCTTACCTGTACCTATAGCATTAGAAGCTATAGAAAACACCCTTTACCAGGTCAGTGAAAAATGGATCTCTACTTCCATTTTGCATAAGACCCAAGTTGCTCACCAAGTAGCCCCAGCCTTCTGTCCCTTCACTTTCAGAATTATTATTCATGTGAAGGCAGATTTTCAGAACTTTGTTAGTGACTAAAAAATGAGACAATGTCAGAATTAAAACCATTTGCCATGGTCATCCCAGTCTTGGGAAATTCCACCAAAGAATGGGCAATGCTACAACTCCTTTTTGAAAAGGAAAAAGCTCCTTTTAGATATATCTATGCAGCAGTTTGGGACCCTTGTGAGAAGAATCTCAGAGGGGACAGCCTCGGCAGAATTTCATGCTAGGACCCACCTCCGTAATAATATAACCTCTACCACCTTGCTGGAAGTTACCATCAAAAGGCTTCCAGACGATTCCAGAACAATTTTGCTGTTGTGGCCAAAAGTTTTTTAAGAGTCCTATGGGAAGCACTCTGTGACTTTCTAGAGTGGCGCATCAAAGCGCAGATGGAAACATGGGAGGGCTCCAACAAGTCACCTCTCAATTTATTTCATTATTACTCTCTGACCCCTTCTGTAAGGACCTGCTTGAGGAGTCTGTTGTGGCTAAACTTGATGAGCAAGCAAGCCAACAGAATTGTACAGAGTACACTCTAATGAGAAAAAGGGAATTCGTGAAACAAAAAACCCAAAACTTCCCTTTACTCAACCCAAAAAGGCTCGCTATGATAAAAAATCCTATAAGCCTCCAGTCACCCCAAAAAAATTTTTCCTCAGACCGGTAGGTGGTCAGAGGGGACAACTCCCTACAAAGGGACAAGTATAACAGCAGCAAGGAAATTGTTTTCACAAGGTCTGAAGACCCTCTTATAGGGGAAAAGGAAAAGCAACACCTGGAATGCTTACCAAGGGCAAAGGCAGAGGAAGAGGGATACCAATAGGAATTGTATGGTCGGGGTCGAATTCGACAACACCACAGGCAGTGGAATTCTTTCCCCTTGAGGATATAGCATTATTTTCAAGGGGGGGGGGATTGGAAACAGTCTCATCACTCCTCCTCCTTTAACCCTTAATGGTTGGATCCCCTCAATAGAGGATCTAAAACAGGTTTTGGGTGGTGGATGGATTCCCTCTGAGGAGGATTAATATTTTTCTTGACTTGGAGGTGAATTGTCTTGCTCCTCTCTCCCCCATGACATCTTTTTATTTATTTGCTCATAAATATACCCAGGGATTACTGTTATATTTAGTTCTTATCTTTTATGATATGATGTCAGTTATATTTGTAATTTTGCAAAGAAATATTAGAAAAAAACATGTATAAGTCCAAAAACAGTTACTGCATTTCCCAATCTCAATAAATTTATTACATAAATATTTTACAACAAATATGCTCAGATTTTGTTACTGATTTTAGTTCATATCTGTTGTGATATTGTGTGAATTGTAATTATAATTTTACAAAATAAGATAAATTCTTAGAAAAAGCATGTATATTTTGGCAAAATTTATGAGTGTTTTGTAAAAGAGGCCCCACACAGGGTTGTAAATAGTCACTTTCAATTTCCCGTGGAAGGTGGGGAAAATTTTTTAGAATATTTTTTCTTACACCACATGCATTTGCGTATCTTGCTCTTTCCATTGATGTGTTTTTCCTTAAACTGTATACCCCTTAAAGTTTGCTCGATCTGGTGGGTTGCATGATATATAATTAGCCCGTCCCTTAAGGGTTAAAGGGATCCTTCCAAAAGCCAGACCCCTTTCTGGAAGATTACGTGCAGAAAGTTCCTGTTAATGGGAGCCATAGAGAAATATAAGTATATTTGCCACCATCTCTGCAGAGTCCCCAAAAAAGGATTCCTCCGAATGAAGAGTGATCCTCGACCAATCAACATTAAACAAGCACATTGCTTGCCAAAAGTTTCGGATAACTACCCTTGCCCAAGTATGTTCAGTCATTCCAAAAGGGACTTGGACATTTACAGTAGATCTGGAAGATGCATACTGGCATGTTCCTATTGCTGTTCCCTTCCGCCCTTTTCTAAGGTAATAGGGAAAGATATGTACAGGTTCAAAGTCATGCACTTTTGGGCTAAACAGTGCCCCAAGAATTTTGAACAAAATTAGCAATGGTAGTTGTTCAAGGACTCAAACAAGAGGAAATACAACTAATATCCTACCTAGACTGGTTGATCAAGGAACCCACAAGAAAAGAGTGCTTGAGGAAACCTAAGAGCAATGGTCAAGAGACTGCAATCAAAATGTTTTATAAATTGGAAGAAATAATAAATTGGAAAAAATCCCACCTCATGCCAGCAGATGCTTTCAGTGGCTGGGACTGTGTTGGGATACTTTTCACGGCCTGTTGTCTCTTCCCATCATACTTAAAACAGAATAAGGCAAGTCCTCAAAAGGTTTCTTGCACAGCCCAGAGTTTCCAGATGGCAAATAGAACATATGATGGGCCTGCTGCAGTTTGCATAAATAATAGATCCAATACTCAGAATGCAACTAAAAATGTGAACTCTGGCTATCGCATGCAAGCAAAAAGATATGAGACTGACCTCATCAAAAGACTAAAAAAAGTTGGGGAGATACTTCGGCCTTGGACCCGAAAGGAATCTCTGGTGAAACAGGTCACCCTGAATCCTCTGTCTATATGTAACAATACATGCAGATGCCTCGTTGGCGGGTTGGGAGGACATTGGGAGGATTATCAGGTGGCAGGGAGGTGGTCAGCTTCTCTAAGGAATTGTCATATCAGTTTCCTGGAGCTGATGGCTGTATGTTTGTCTCAGAAAACTTAAAGCTCAAGAAGAGACACACATTTTGTGGGGTTTAGACAACATGATTGCAGTGTCCTTCATGAAGAGGTTGGGATCATGTTCACCTCCTCTCAATATGATAGTGCCAGCCAGCCTTCGGATGGCTCAAGCAAGGAAGTGTTGTGTGTCTGCAGTTCACCTCACAGGGTCTCTCAATGTAATAGCAAACTGTGTACCAAGGAAAACGACATCCTCAACAGAGTGGATGTTGGACAACCACTCTTTTCAGACAATAGCCAACATGCTTCCACAACCGGAAGCGGATCTGTTCATCACATATGAGAATCACAAACTCCCAGTATACATGTCTCCGAACTTGGATAGTCAAGTAACAGCAAGAGATGCCTTCCTACAAGACTGGAACAAATGGAGGACGACATATGTTTTTCCTCCATTGTCCCAGATTTTGAATGGTTTGAGCAAACTTCTAATCTTCAAAAGAACAACTTACTTGATTGGCCAAACAGGCATTGGTTCCTATTACTTCAACAATGGTTTAAGAGATCAATTCCACCACCGTCCACTGTTCTGTCCCAGACAGTAGGAGGGAAAGTCATTACACATCATCCTTTCTGAGCCAAGACCTTCACACATAGATTTTTTAAATATTATCTACCGTGAAAATTACTCGCCCAACATTGCTAGGTACCTAGTGCAAAGATTATGGACATCATCTATCCTCCAATACCAGTCTCTATGGAAGATATGGTTAGATTATATCCATACTGAGAGCCCAGTTAAGATTTCTATGGAAACACTTGTAAATTTTCTTATAAACCTTTTTGAAGACAAACCCCTTGCAGTTACAACAATTATGGCATACAAGGCAGCATTAACAGAACCCTGCTCAATGGATTCTGGATTGACTCTATTATAGAAGTTGTCACTTCCCTTCTGTGGTCTTTTGCTCTACAAAGACCTGCTCCTGAAAGGCTTCCAATTACTTGGTCCCTGAAAAATGTCCTTAGACTTTTATCATCCCCTCAATTCAGTGGACCCAGTGCTATATAAAAGGCAATATTTCTTGATTGCAGTAGCATCAGGAGCTCATATTAGTAAGCTGGGCTCCCTGAGATGGGGACGATACATCATGCAAACAGCTGACTATCTATTATTATTGTCCCGGGCCCATCATTCTTGGCCAAGAAGGAGGACCCTTTATTTAGGAAATCTATTCTGATAAGAAAACGCAGTTTAGCAGACAAGACATTATGCCCAGTTCCAGGACTTAGGTTTACGTAGAAGTCACGGCAAACATCCCAGAGGGTCCGATTCTCTTACACCCTAGCACAAACTAACAACTCTCCCTACAAGGGCTGAGAATGATTGTACTGTCTCTCATTAAAAAGGGAAATCCATACTCCTTTCGTAGGTCACATGATATTAGGAAAGTAAGTATGTCATTAGCCTTCTTCAGAGATGTCTCTTTTGAAGAAGTCTCCAAATGTTCAGGTTGGTCATCAGAGACAGTATTTTTAAAAAACATTATTGCCATGAGCTCGAACAAATTCCTCTACACTTTGTATCAGTAGGTGGCATGGTTAGTCCTAACCCCTAGGTGCTACAGCAGAAAACTAGGGGTCTTATTGACGTTGAGTATGCTAACTAACTCTAGGAGAAGGGCAACAGTACTGCAACCAAACCCAGCATGCTTAGGTAAGGCACTGTAGAACTACATCCTAAAACATAAGTTCGTGTATAGTTTCATGTTCTTTAGTACCAAAACCTAAAGAGTATTTGAAATAAAGATTGGGGCTTGAAATTTGTGGCTTGACCTGGGACCAGAAATGATTTTTGCTTTGGGGTGTTGGGATTAAAAATTGAGAGCTTAAGCCTGTTTTGTCACCTGTCAATTTCTTTGTTAAGCTCCTTGAGGATGAAACAAGCAACTACGCTATCAAAAAACAGGTTTTGACATAGGAAAAACCTATTTTTGGCAGTCGCTGTTGAGTCCTCAAAACCCTACCACTTCCCTGATGAAAAGGCATGGGATTTTGGCAAGGGATCAAACTGCATTGACCAACAGAAAGTAATGCTTCTTGGTCTCTGCGTCAGGTCTGTTGTTGACACTACGGCAGACTACGCATGCACATTAATCACTTCTTCTCCCCCTTGATGTGGGAACACCTTGACGTGGTGAGGGGCTATTTAGTATATATTTCTTTGGACTAATATTATGGAATTTTCCATTTTTTGTCAAATTTATTGGACCTGATAAATAGAAAAGATTTCATAGCTGGGATTGGGTTTATATCAGAAACTAATTAGTGGGAACTGTGGTAGGACCATCAACTGCCCAATAATGTTTGGACCTGAGAGTTAGATTGATAGCTCAAAGGTGGAACTATTCTTTAGGGCTGGACCACGGATTCCGGGGAGGGGGGTTCTGGTTCTAGGGATAAGACTCGCGGCGTTCTATCCAGTTTGCCCATAACATGATTAGGGTGGGGATGATTTTATTCTTGTAATACTCTCAGTCCTAGCAAGCGGGTTTGGCTTACATTTGGGCCACTCTAATTGTGTTGTACCACCCCCTATGGGGTAGGGTTGGGATGCGGACATTTGGGAGACGGCTCTCGCTTGTGCCATTGGTGGAAGAATAAACTATGAAAAGCTGATATCTTTTTAAGGTTTTCAGGTTTATTTTTTTTTTCTCCCTCTCAGATCTTTATGATAGGTAAAAATAAAGATTCGAGTACCCCTGGGCCCTTTGATGTTAGTGACTAGGCACAGTTGACGACCACTGTAACCTCCTCTGACAGCTGTTTAGAAAAATGTAAAAAAAATCTTAGTGTAATTACTTGATCGCTATGCTCCAGTACACAGCAAACCTAAAAAAAGGTAAATATTTTCTTGACCCAACCTTGACTCATTTTGACTTCCTCTTTGAGAGTGGAAGTTGGTCAGGGTTTGTAACCATGAAAACAGAACAACAAATTTCAGCCCTAAAGTTGGAAAACTTCCTATTAAAAAGACATTCAACGACAGAAATGTTCAGACAAATAAAAATTAAGACATGGCTTGTAGAAGCCACAACAAAAACCAATATGAAGACATTTATCCATAAAAAATATTGACAATGTGATTGTAAAAGAAGCAGTACATGATGAACAGCATTCAGGGTACTATTGTACTTCCTGAAAATAATGACGAACCAGTTGATGAAATATGCTGTTGGACTTTTAAAATGAGATATCCCAAAGTCCAAGATTGTAAGGTATATATAATACCTAGTAAACAGAATAATTAAGTATGAAGAATTGCAAAAATGAAATCTGAGGGTCAAGATCTACTTTAAAATGTTAAAATTTTGAGCCAAAATAGAGAACCAAGACCTTATGTTCCAAAGCCACTAGAATGTTAAAATTGTAGTAAATATGGACACACGAAGAAAAACTGTTGAAATGAACCTGTGTGTGCTTATTGTGGATCTGACGAACATGCCACACAATGGAAATGTAGTGAGCCAAAGTGTGTAAACTGTGGACAAGATCATCATGCAAAGTCCAAAGAATGTACGTACAGGTACTCTATATTCAACACAGAATTGAAAATGTTGCCAGAAAGAACAGGGATGTCTGTAAAAGAGGCTAAGTTGCAATTAAAAGTGAGAGGAATTCAAGATCCATCTAAGAAACATACATATTCTTCAATAACAAGAACCAATAATGAAACAAAAATGCATACAGGTAGAAGTAACGGAGCATATAAAAGTAAATCACAAGAAGAAATTAATGCTCAAGGGAAAATAACTAAAATGGTAACGAATAAAGAAACCGGTACAAATGATATGGATAACACTTTATCAAATTCATTTGAAATATTAATGCATAATAAGAACACAGAACACAGGAGGATGCTACTACGGAAGTAACAGAGGAGGGTCATGATGGACTGGAAATTAAAGATAAAAAGAGACCTTTGGAAAGAACACCACCCAAAATGAAGAAACCAACAATTATTAGAGAAAACATTGGTCAAACCAAAGATAAAAGATATGAAGAAAGAACAAAAACAAAAACAAGCTAAGAATATACCTTTATCTCCTAAAATAATAGTAAAACCTATGGATACAGATATCCAAAACACCTAAGTGGAAGAGAACCGTACCATAAATAACAATGACTATGTCAAGGGAGAAGAGATTACTCCATCGCCAGTAATTGGTATAACAAGAACACATAAATAAAGAAATATACATGGTAACACATGTGGATGTAATGATTGTTTCATTGCATTTTGCAATAACAAAAACATAACAAAAGATGGTTTAACAAACATTATAAGAAATTTTATGAAATATAGAAAAAAAGAAACCACTAATTTAAGCACCCATGAAAAAGGTTGCATGAGCATTGAACACTTAATATATTATAAAGATAAACAAATGAATGTCGTGAGTAAATTATTAGAAAAAATTCAAGTTGATAATACAAAAAAAAAAAGAGAGCAAAACTCAACTGATATAACATAATGTTTTCAATAGCTATATTAAACTGTGGAATGTAAATGGTCTACAGAACAGATTACACCTAGGAGAAGTACAATGGTTAATAAAAGAAGATAAACCAATGGTATTATGTGTACATGTCAACAAAATAGTGTCAGCAATAGGTAAATACATCTTAGCATCAACATCACGAGAGGATGAAGGAAATTTAGGTACAGCTCTATATGTACATAACAAAGTAGTTCATGACAAAGTATATACCTGAAACATTACTGACTTGCAAATATCAAGTATTAAAATCTGAACAAAAAACGATAGAGGTTTTTGCCCTTCCTCTCCTTTTCTCTCGCTCTTGTCGTGCAACACAGCTCACATAGCGAGGGGATCTATGAGAATCTCTGGGCGCCCGGTGAGTGCTGTCCCACCCCTGGTATGGTCGCTACTTTGGGTTACCAACCTCCTGGCCTATCCTTCCCCTTCCTTTTAAGTCGACTGTTTCCCTTCGTGGTGCTTCCTACATGTTCGCACCTCACTGTTGGGATTCATACGAGGCCAGTTAGCGATTTCCACCTAACTGTCTTCTGTTTTATTTACTTTGCCCCTCCATTTTGCTACTACCTGTTCGGTGTTTCGTTATCTTGTTGGGCGCTCTCCTTGCTTACTGCTCCGGCGATTTTAGTGTTTAGCGGTCGGCGTTTTTTCCATCCACCGCTATCACTTCGTTCAGGATATCCTCCTCCGGGGGTTTTCCTCTCTTGGCTCTGAGTGCGCCCACTTCCGAACAGTTCATAACCTTCCCACTTTGTTTGTTTCCGTCACATATTAGCCCACTTCCGAACAGTTCATAACCTTCCCACTTTGTTTGTTTCCGTCACATATTGTTCAAACATGGTCGCTTCGGAATGTTCCATTGACTCTGTTTTTATGTCTATGAGTTTTGTCCTGTTAGCCCGGTTTTCTCCGGGGTTTTCCTGGTCTGACTAGGCTAAGTCGCTGCTCGGTACTCTGCTCCGCATCCGCTCCAGCATGCCCACTTCTCATACGTTTTTCAGCTGGTTTTGTCGAGTCCAGGAGTGCTCCGCTATCCTGCAACAAGCCAGCGATCACGGAGTCTATAGTTCCCATTCAAATACGCAGTCTGTTTTGGAGAATTTATAGTTTGGCACGGAAGGTTATGAAGTACGCTATGCTCTTCCCGAGCAGACTTCTTGATGAACCCGTAGGTTTTATATATACCTGTCGGTTTTGTCTCCGCCAAACTCCGCCTCATGTGACTTATTCTTGGCTCGGAAGGTTGTAAAGTACGCTATGCTCTCTCCGAGCAGGCTACTTGATGAATCCGTAGGTTTTATTTACACCAGTCGGTTTTATCTCCGCCTAACGCCACCTCATTTGGCTTATTATTAGTCGCTTGGCACCCGGCAGATTGGCGTTACGCTATGCTCTCCCGAGCAGGCTACCTGATGAATCCGTAGGTTTCATATACACCTGTCGGTTTTACCTCCGTAAAGCTCCGCCTCATGTGGCTTATTAATAGTTGCTCTTTCGGTGTTTGGGCTCTCTCCGGCGAGATTCTCGTGGATCGGTAGGTTTCATATACGCCTATCGATTTCTCCGCCAAACTCCGTCTCAGGGCGAGATTTCGGGGGAATCGGTAGGTTTCATATAAACCATCGGTTCTCCGCCTCATGTGGCTTATTAATAGTCGCTCTTTTTGTTTGGGCTCTCTCCGGCGAGATTCTCGGTGGATCGGTAGGTTTCATATACGCCTTAATCGATTTCCCTCCGCCAAACTCCGCCTCCGGGCGAGATTCTCAATAAATCGGTAGGTTTCATATACACCTAATCGGTTTTTCTTCGCAAACTCCGCCTCATATGACTTATTAATAGTTGCTCCTCCGCCTCATATGACTTATTAATAGTTGCTCCTCCGGTGTTTGGGGTCCTAATTTTCCCCCCTCCTGAGGCCGGCCGCAAGTCTCGTAACTCTTCGCCTGTTAACTGTTTACGGAGAGTTTTCTGAAGACGCTAACAGCCTTCTGTCTCGTTCTCAACCTGTGAACATCGTAACGGAGCGATAAGTAGGTGCGAGAATAATTGAGGCAAACCTTTTCCGCTTAGCTCGGAATTAGGTGAGGCAAACTTTTCCTTTAGGGATTCGTTAGCTTCTCATCCCTTTCGACGGTTCCTGGTCTACCGTCCCTAAGGTGAAATCAGTCAAAAAGACCCTTTTTAAACCAAGAAGACCATGCTCCGGGACCCCTTGAGGACGCCTCGGATCTCTAATCCGCAATCTACGAGTTTGGCCTCGGCTTCTGAAAGGGACACAGCCCAAGCAAAGCAAGGCGGTTACCCCCTCCTTCCTTTGTTGAAGACTCTTTTCCGGTCTCCTTATAAGGAGCTCGATTTGAGGGTCATTGTCAACCTATCAAACTATCTATCTACCTCATGGTCCGTGCCTTCCCTTTCCCAGGAGCTTAAATCCCAAAGGGATTAATCTCAAGACTCATTGTCAATGGATCACCTGTTAAATCCTGCTCCACTTGAATTCTACTGCCCGGCACCTCCACCTCTTTTCCCCTCCAGTCTGGGGAACCTTGGCGCCTAACCCTTTATGCTTCCCAGCATGAAGGCACCCTCCTGTTCGGGGGTGTGGGCACACGGAGGTTGGTGGAATTGCATTTCTTCCCTTCCGGCCTGGTATCCCCTTATTCAGGTTTTACCAGACTGTCAGAAGGAGCATGGCATCTATCTGGCAGGATCCCTAAGTGAGCCCTCATCTTCCCTAGGGCTGGGCACATCGCTCATTGAGAACTCTAACGGAGTGGCAGGCGGAGAATTCCAAGTTCACGCCAGCTATGGGGTCTTACCGTGCTCTCTTTGAGAGCCCTGCTTCCTACCCCTTGTGCTCCGAATGTAGCCCTCTTATCAACAGGCGTGTTTCAAAATAAACCGCTGAGGCATTTCCGGGAGACAGATATCACAGATACGCTCACAATGAATCTTCTAACCCCGACTACTCTTCTAATTTATTCAGCGTACAGCTCCCTAAGCTTCTGGAGTCAATTCCCGGAAGCTGAAACAGGGTGTAAGTCAGGCTTGCCTAATCCGCCTTGAGCCAAAAAAATCTTATGAACAGTTTCACCTGGAGAATTAAAATTTTCCCAGGTGGGCGCGTTGTTGACGGTCCGTCTGGGGCTACTAATGTTACTCAGAGCCTCCGCTCTCGTGGGTGTCTACCTTACGAGCGAAACAGTTGATCTTGCCGGGCCCTATCCCAAGTCCGGCAAGAAGTTCATGTAGTTCAAGAGCCCCCTGCTCAGGCGGTGGTGCAGGCTCTTCAGGTTTCTGCCCCTGGACAGCCGGGCAGCCTCACTCCCAGCCTCCACCTGGATGTGTGGGGTTCAGCCAACACATCAGCCCCTTGTAACACCCCCGTGTGTCTCTGCCTCCCCATGTGCCTCCGCCGAGTTTTTTTGCTTCATACGAAACCCAAGGAAAGAATTTTCACTAGACATTCTGCCAGAGGCTCTGACCCTGGGTTATCATAGGAGCAGGAAGCATCCTACTCCTCTCCGAGAAATTGGGAAGGCATACGCCAGGGGAGACAATCAAGCCTTCTCCCTGTAGTATTTCTCATATCGGTGGGAGGCTGTACCATTTTCGGGGCCACTGGAACTTCAGTCCCTGGGCCCAGAGTATAGTTATCAAGGCCCGGGTGGAGCTGGACTGTTGTCCCCTCCCCAATCAGGTTCAATCAGCCTCCGGCCAGAGTTCTGGAGGTCTTTGTGAATGGCCTGTCAGGCTTTTTCAGTCTGCCAAGGAAGTTCCCTTCCACTGGAAAGTTTTTCCGGCGTGTCCCACTTATTTTCCTCATTCAATGCGGCAAGTCTCGGTTGCTTACAGTCTTGTGGGTTCGGATCCTACTGCTCCGTGGAGCTGTAACCACCTCTATAGACCTTTCCGACGCTTCCTTTCACATCTTGGTTGCAGAAAGGTTCTATCCCTTCTTGGGATTCAGACTCGGGAGCAGGCATGCACCCTTCAGGTTCATGCCCTCCTCAATGCAGCTCCAGAGTCTTTGCCAGTTTGAACAATATGGTAGTTCAACAGCTCCGGTATTAGAAGGCTATGCTAGCTGCATATCTAGTTGCCTGGCTCATTTGGGCACCCAGCGCTGGGAATTGCCTGAGGGTGCCGGTCATTATAATCGGTTTTCTAGAGTCTCTGGGCTTCTAAGTAAACAGGAAGGAATCTCACCTGATTCTGGAGGGTAGCCTTCAGTAGTTGTGAATCCAGTGGAAGCGAAAGAGATAGCAAGGGCACCTATCATTTCATCCACTCAAGCATACCTCTCTCAAGAAAAGGTCTTGGGTTCTCTCCAGTTTGCTTCAGTGATGGTTCTCCTTCTGAAGTCAAAGCTGAGTTTATAACCAGGGTATGGCGGAGTCAGGACGTGTCTCCTTGATTCCTCCTGTTTGAATAGTAGGCCTCCGCCTTGCACAACTATCAAGTGCTTATCGAAGTCAGTTCCTCTCCAGCTTTCCCTCCGGCCTCAGTATTCCACACCGTCACCTCTCAGGGCGGGTGGGGTGGATATTTTTGGCCCAATGAAGTACATGGAACTTAGTCGGTCACGCCCGCAGTTCCATATCAACGCTTTGGAGGGCTGTGGCAGTCTTCCTGTCCTTGGGAAACTTCTTCCTCCCAAGAGGTTTCATTTTAGGCTGGTTCTGAACAAAACAGCAATAGTGCGCCACTGAACAAGTGGTTTTGGACTAGAGTTGCTTCATTCAGGTTATGGTTCATTCTTCTCCATAACCAACAGACACAAGTGCCTCTGTCTACCACCCTCCTCATAGGGGTCCAAAAGGTCACTACTTTTTCCCTATCCAGGGCCTCCCCCCTGGTGTTGGAATAGTCCTTAGACGGAGCGTCATTCAGGTAGTTTTGTGACCTTTTCCTGGCCCTGGAAGTAGGTCTGTTTGCAGCCCAATTCAGCCACAAACTATCAAGCTGTCACGTCTGGTATAAACTCAGCCTGTGTCAGCCCCCTCAAGTTCTGATGCCCTGGCTTTGTGGTCTTTGTGAATCTTACAGTTTAGGAGGAAACTGATATTGGTCCTGTTATTACTGTTTTCCTAAAATCAGTTAAGGGATCCTACTCTACTGCAGTATGGTTCTGCAGTTAAGTATCTAGCACTCTTCACATAGTTTTCGAAGCTACAGTAATGATGCAGCCGCATTGGCCTTGAGGAAAGTGTTTTGTTGGAACCAGACTCACAGGCTCTTAACTTTCATCCCTAAGATCTGTGTTCGTCTAAGACCAGTACTCCGTCCACATTCAGGTTTCCTGGTCTTTGAGTAATGTATCGGAGTTAGCTTCGTAACCAACAGTCATCTTGTTCTTACCTTTCCTTGTTGGGGAAGACCCAAAATTTTTAATCAGCTTAGCTTCTAGTGTTAGTTTTCCTGTACTGTCTGCCCTGTCTAGCGGAACCAATCATTTTGGTTTCTCATCAGGGGTAGTGTTGCAATTCCTCACCCTAACTTTCTATCTACAGTTGAAGGTCCTCATTTTCGGTGGTCACCTTGGAAAGTACTCCCCTTTTACAAGGTCTGTTTCTGTGCCCAGTTTTCTCCTTACAGGCTTTTTTCGACAGGACCTCGCAATTTTGTCAGATCCTCTCTTCATAAAAAAAAAGGGGGGGGGTTACTGTTGTCATTGTGTCTGCTATTAGGCAGGAAGTATTTTCTTAATACAAGCCTATTCAGGTTCAATCCTAAGCTCATGATCTTAGACGGTGACCACTTACATTATTTTCATTACATGAATTTAGAGGACCTTACTAATGTTCAAGGTAGAATTCTCCTAGTTTTCAACGTCTCTATTTTAAGTCTTTATTAGCATAAGAATGATGTTTATTTCTCTGTTATTATTTCACCGGCTGACACGGGACCCCGATCCAGAAAAAGGTTTTTGACAAAGGAAAAATCTATTTCTGGGGAGGGGCCCGTGTCACACGGTGACCCACCCGTTTTTTCATTCTCTCCCTCCCATGGTAAACATCATTCTAGTGGGGTGGGTGCTAACATGGAATGTGATTAGTGTTGCCTTGTGTACAGTCCGCGAGTAGTGCATGGGCTTGTATCGGCTCCTCTCTCGTTGGGACTTTTGACATTGGGAATCTTTATAGGGCAGGGTCCCGTGATTGTGACAATCTCACCCTTTACCATATACGACTCCATTTCTTGAGTCTCGCTCTGGGGGTAGTAACCCCAGCTTTACATTTAGCTTTTCTCTGGTATCTAGCAACGGAATTACCTAGAAATAAGTGCTGAATGGATTATTTCACCGGGTGACACGGGCCCTCCCAGAAATAGATTTTTCCTTTGTCAAAATCCTTTTTATAATTTATACAACCGACCTAATAAAAATTATGACATTGGTAAACTTTGGTAAACTTGAAGAATTACTTAATAGTGCCAAGGAACTTACATTAATAGTAGGTGATTTTAATGCTCACAACCCTATATGGGACTATAATTGTACAAACGCAAATAGAGCAGGAAGTAAAAGAGAAGAATTCATAGACTCAAATGATATGTGCTGTATAAATGATAACAAAATCAGCACATATTTTTCAAAAACACATGGAACATTTTCCTCAGCAGACTTAACTCTATGTACAACAAGCATAGTAGAGAGGTTGGATTGGAATACAGTTGACATCTTGCATACCAGTGATCATTTCCCAATATTAATTTCACTATTACAAAATAATCCCACCAGGTATGTCCCTCAATATAACTTAAAGCAGGTTGGGAGCGATATGAATTCCACACTAGGAATATCCCTTCATTTGAGTATATACAAGATCATAATGAAACACAAAAAGTTTCTTATTGACTTCATAAAAAAATGCTGCTGATAAAGCAATACCAAAATCAAAATCTCATCCAACAAAACACAGTCCCATGTTGGTCTGAAAAACTAACAGAATTAATAACAATAAAACACCAGATTGGAAGATGATTAGATAATTTAAATAGAAAATTCAGTAAAATAAATAAAACATTACCAATATTAGAAGAAAATTTACAAAAACTAACTATATTATTATTAGAAATTGATACATTAAAACCTCTATATAACAAAATATCTGCAAAATTTAAAAAGAAGTAATTCAAGGAAGAATCAATCATGGAGGAAATATGTATCAGATCTCTAATAATACTCCCATATAAAAAATATGGGAAAAATTGAGGAAAATAAATGTACCCATGTTAAACCACCTAGACATGGCATATCAAAAGATGGGAAAAGAATACTTGATGCAAAAGAAATAAGTAATGTAATAGGAGAAAATTTAGCAAAAGTAAGTAGCGACTAAAATTCAGATGAGCACTTTTGCACAAAGAAAAATAGTATGGAATTAATAACAATAAATTTTGAAACAATAGAAGATATATAATAGAAAATTTATTGAATATGGAAGAGTTGGAATTTGCTGTGTTGAACAGCAATAAATCTGCCCCTGGAGGTGACAATATTTGTTTTGAAATGATCTGCCACTTAGCACCTTTGGCAAAGTCATGCTTATTAGAGTTTTATAACCACTTATGGCTTCAAAATTTATTTCCTGACCAACGACGTGAAGCTATGATTGTTCCTATCCCCAACTTGGAAAGGATCCCAGTAATGTAAACAATTACAGACCAATTTCTTTTAACAAGTTTATGCAAATTATTGGGGAAAATGATAAATGCTCAACTAACATTGCACATTTGAGAAAATAAAATTTTGACTCCCACTCAATTTGGGTCACAATGCAACAGATCTACACTGGATTCTCTGTCTAACTTGGGAGGCCAAATATGAAGAGGATTTGAACAAAAACAAATTACTATAGCCGCCTTTTTTGACATTGAAAAGGCATATGATACTTCATGGAGATATGCAATATTAAAAACGTTACATAAAAACAGCATCCGTGGACATTTACCTAGGTTTATCCAAAACTTTCTGACAAATTGCACTTTTCAAGTGAGAATTGATGATGTATTGTCAAGTACATTTCCACTTGAAAATGGTGTTCCACAAGGAAGTGTCCTTAGTGGCACACTGTTTACTTTAGTAATACAGGTATTATCCTACTTATGATGGGGTTAGGTTCCAAAAAAACTCATCGTAAGTTGAAGAAAAACGTATCTCGATTATAGCCTAGCCTACACTAGGTTATTCAGTACCTTGTATACATATATGGTAGCCTAGCCTATACTATAAAGTATACTCTATACATATACATTATAGTAACTATTAATATCAGTTGATTCTGGAGGTTCATGCAGATTGACTTATGATAATTCAATACAAAGAGAAATTGAATAACAAACGAGTTAACTTACCTACACTATGGTATATCGTACACATATACGGTAGCCCAGCCTACATTATACTGTACTCTGTATTCACATATTAATATCGTGTTATACAAACCAACATAACAAATATGCATCTTTTCCTTGGATCTTTTAAAATGTTATGCTTTACTTCAATGTAATGTTCTTATATTGCTTTTGTATTATAAATTGCAATCATAGTGATCAATGTTTTGGTTTGGAAATAGATTACACAGTAAGTTTATTTCTCCGTTTTTAACTCAGTTCAGAGTGCTTTTCTTGCTTCTAGTGAGCGTAAATGAATCTCTAGATACTTTATTTATATGGGACAAGGTTATTTTTCATTATACAAAGTGTTTTTAAGTCAAAATATAACTTAAAATGTCTCGTTGTGAAATTAATTTAGCTATTTTTTTTTCGTTGATAGATGACTTTGGGCTGTTGGGGCATACGGGTATTTGTTTTGTGTAAAAAAATCAAGATTCTGCGCGCTGTTTTTACTTGATTTCATCATAATACAAGCTTTACATATTTATCTTTTATTGGCGTGAAAACAGCAGTAATATGTGTTCTTTCATGCCAAGTAGTTTTGATTAAAATACTTTCTCTCCAGTTTTATTTACAGTCGAGTTTCATCTATGTTGCCGATGCACAATAATTTATAGTCATTAGCAGCTTGAACATTGTTTTCTCAGCTTCAGCTACAACTTGCAGCTTAAATTTAGCAGTATATTTCCTTGCCAATCTTTTATCCATAGTGAATAAGGATATAATGTAAAACATATATCAGTCCTATTCTATTTAACGTCATTTGTAACTTAACCACTGTAGTTGTTTACTGTCTTACGATGGTTGAAATACAAGCAAAACAGCTGTTGTTATCTGATACAGTTCTAAGCAAAACAATGGTTTCTTGTTCAGTGTTTTTTGGCTGTTTGCATTTGCGCAAGAGTATACATTACTAACGATACTTTTATCGTTCTCCTTTACTTTTTTAACTAGAATATGGGATAAAGACAAGGAGGAAAAGAAGTTGGTGTATTGTAATTTGGTCTCTCTCACTGCCTGATTGTATGCCGCTGCCTGTGCCCGCGGGAAATTAAAAAATATTTTAAATATTGTTGTATCAGCATTAATTGCTTACTCTATTGCAAAATCGAATTATCTTAAAGCAAATTATTGCAACTCGAGCATTACCTATAAATGACATTGGTAATAATCTACCTGTTGGAATTAAAAGTAACTTGTACATGGATGATTTTGTCATATATTGTTCAGCATCTCACTTAAAACATGCAGAGCGAATCATTAATAAAACTATAATAAAAATAGATGAATTGCCGTCATATGTAGGCTTTAAATTATCTGTATAAAAGACTCAGGCATTAATGTTTTATAAAAATAAAAAGTGGAAAAAAGGGGAAGAAAATCAGAAATCATTCCATACCAATTGGCCAAACAGCAAAATTTTAGGGTTAGTATTTGATACTCACTTAAATTGGAAACCCCACTTAATGTATGTGAAATCTAAATGTAAAAGAGCTAACCTAATTAAAAAACTATGAAACACTACTTGGGGAGCTGATAGACATACCCTTACTTTACTGTATAAAGCAACATTGTTGTCTATCATTAATTATGGAAGTGAAATATATGGCTCAGCATCAGACGCAACACTGAAAACGTTGGATGCAGTTCACAACGAAGGCCTTAGAATATGTTCAGTAGCCTTTAGATGATCATCATCATCATCTTTACAAATCGAATGTGGTGAACTATCACTGTCTCTCCATAGAGAGTTTGTAATAATGAAGAGTGCCCTGAGAATTCAAACAAGTGGTTCTCCAACAAAAAAATTATTTGAATTAAGAGATGTATTTATAAACAGTCATTCCACCACCTTTCCCTATTAGAACTAGAAGACTGTCTGAGTCGTTGAATATAATTATGCAATTCCCTTCAATGGTAAAATTACCTCCTCCTTGGACCATGAATATAATAAGAATTTGCACACACCTAAGATATTTATCAAAAAGCTACACATATACCCCAGGACATCATAGACAACATAAAATAGACTGCATATAAGCTGAAAAGGTCCACATTACTCAATGTACACAAGCAGATCTAAATCAGAGCATGGAGTGGGATATGCTGCAATATCCCAAGAAAACATGCATCATGATAATGCCCCTGTATTTATAGCTGAGTTATGCACAATAGCATCAGCCATAAAATTAATAAAAGAAACCTCGTGTAATAATTTTGTGATTTTTAGTGACTAGAAGCTCCATCGAAGTCATTCAGAGTAACAAACCAAAAAATAACATTGTACTGTACAAGAAATGAAGTTATTTCTCCATAAGTTATATAATAATGGGAAGAATATAGAAATTTGATGGATCCCTGCCCATATAGGGATTAAAGGAAGTGAAGAGGCTGATAAAGCAGCTAAAGAAGCAGCCCATTTGACAAGATTAAATGTAAATATCCCAGTTAATGATTATATAACACATATAAAAGTAGCCATTATAAACAAATGGCAAAATAAATGGAATGAAGAACATGAAAATAATCAGTTGAAGCAAATAAAACCTGGAGTTGAAAAATGGAGTTCATCATACAAAAGAGAGAGGCATGTGCAAGTAATTCTGACACATCTCCGAATAGGCCATACTTGTCTGGCACATGGACACATAATGAGCAAGCCGCATGAATTAGCTCCCAAATGCTAAGAATTCAAAGTGATAACAACAGTCAAACATGTTATGCAAATGTCCAAAATATAACCAACATCGGTTACCAACTTTTGGAAATGGATTGATTGGCAAAATTTTATCAGAGTCTGCAACATTTTCAATTGACCCAGTTTTAATGTTCATGAGAAAGTGCAAATTTCTTGGTAAAGTATAGACAGTAATTTATGAAAATACAAAAGTCCACTTGGCAACTAATATAGATACTGTATAAAAAAATCCAAATTTTAAAAATGTAAAGTTATTCTGATTTTTATCATTACAGTAATACTTTGATCTTACACGATTCGAATTGCGCGAATTCACACACACACGAACTTTTCACTGGAACCTAACTAATGGGCATACGCGATTTTTTCAGAGACACACGAAATTCTCGAGAAACCCTGCAGAAGTGGGTGTTTAATTTTTTAAGTAATTAACAAGTTTTCATGCTTTTATGTGTAAAATCTGTATGAAAAATGCATTTCATTCTTTTATGGGTAAAATCTGTATGAAAATGCATTTCATGCTTCTATGTGTAAAATCTGTATGAAAAATGCATTTGATGTTTTAATGTGCAAAATCTCTATGAAAAATGCATTTCATGCTTTCATGTGTAAAATCTCTATGAAAAACGCATTTCATGCTTTCATGTGTACAATCTGTATCGAAAATGTATTATTTTTATTTTTGTAAGTGCATAAATATGATGCAAAGGTAATTTCAGCACATTCACTTAGTATACTTTTACAAGATGTGATACCCATTTGCAAAGTTACTGCACTTTTCAAAGATGATACCCCTGCAGAAAATGCTTGTTTAATGTTTGAAGTACATTTATAAGTTTTCATGCTTTTAACTGTAAAATCGATATGGAAAATTTATATTTATATTTCTGTACATAAATATCATACAAGTATTATGTCCATTTGCAAAGTCTTTGTCACAAGGACTTTACATGACCTTGAGATGAGGTTGTTCAGTCATGCTCATTTGATAAAATGAATTCTTTAATGTAATATCAGAGATGTAACTAAGAGTTGTATGTGTCATTCTTTGAAAATTACTCTGTTCACCTCAGAGAAAAGTGCTGGTGCAATCTGTATGTGCATGTAATTACAGCACGTTCAGTTGGTGTACTTTTACAAGATGTGATACCCTGCATTTTTCAAAGACGATACCCCTGTAGAAAGTGTGTATAATTTTTAAGTTTTCATGTTTTTAGGTGTAAAATCAGAATGGAAAATTTGTATTTATATATTTATACATAAATACGATACAAAAGCAGTACAGTTACTTTATTACAGTATCTCTCTCTCTCTCTCTCTCTCTCTCTCTCTCTCTCTCTCTCTCTCTCTCTCTCTCTCTCATTCTCATTAAGAGTTAGCGCTCAAACATAGGTTTACAACTTATTATTCTCTGTACGTCATTACCTGTACATAATAATTTTAAATTGATATATATAATTTTAAATTGATTGAATTTTACCTGTACTGTACTACCTTCTACGAACATTATGTACGTTTTCGATGTTTTATGGAATTGTACTTTTGTTGACTGTGACGTTTTGCCTAGTGACGCAAAGAAAACAGCTTTTACTCTAAGTGACAAAGAAAACGGCATCCCATTTATTAGGGGTAACATTAGTATACATACGCACCTACTGTAAATGCGCTATTATGAAACTGTGCAGTACTCAATTTTTATGTCAACCATTTACTGTATTCCTTTTTTAAGGGTAATAAGCTAAATTTTAAATAAAATTACACTAATTTTAGTTCATTTAAAAGTTAGCTTAACACTTTGGGAGCATGATTAGGGTCATATTTAGTACTTAAACTCTGGAAATAAACATTTATTAGCATTTTTAAAGACCATGCCAAACTTACGCGAAAATTCACCTTGCACGAGGGGCTCCGGAACCTAACCTCGCGTAATTTCGAGGTATGACTGTACTCAGTTTTATTTATTTTATTTTTATTGTGCAGATGGAAACTTGAGTAAATGTTTTTAATGTGTTCATGGGTTCTAGTATGGAAGTATATGCCTTTTTGCATATTATTAAAGTCATTATTCATTCATTATTTAGTCTCAGTTCTTAGCCTGTGGCTTAGACCTGTACTCCATTTCATATTAATCCTTCGGGCCAGCCCTGTGAGAGCTGTTAATCAGCTCAGTGGTCTGGTTAAACTATTTTAATAATAATAATAATAACTACTTCTAAGCAGGTTTTGACAATGAAAGAACCTGGGTACACATACTCCATCAAGTGCTACACAATACTGGGCCATGAGACCAGCTATAAGAGAATTCTTTGACATTAGTTTGGTCACCCATAAAGCTCTGGTAGACCATGAAGAGTAACTCCTTGAGGACTCAACAGTGACTACCAAAAATAGGTTTTCCTTACATCAGAACCTGTTTTTTATGTATCCCCTTTTTACAGTCAGTTTTGAAAAGCTTGTGTTCTTGCTATGATGGATGGTATTCATTTTAATATTGTCCATCACCTCAGTATTCTTGATTGTAAAATCCTTTTAGTATTTTTCCCATTTTGATATGAATAGCAATGATGTTGCTTCAAATCCTATTTTCCCATGTGAAAGTGGTATTCTTTCTTTCATATGTTAACGGTGTCCATTTCCATTTTGTATAATGGTTGCCAACAGAAGTACAAACCATCTCCTTTCATAAGGGAGTATTCTTCAGCATGAGCTGGGAGATAGTTGTTGAACTCAGTAAAAGGTAGTTAACTGTAGTTATGGAGGCATGATTGAGGGAATAGCCCTCACCCACCTATCATCACCAGGCACTTTTTCTTTAGTCGGCATGTGAGGACATCTTGCTGTGGTTCTCATGACTGCTAAATGGAAAGTGTGTTTTTTAGTTTGGGTTTTTGTTTTCAAGAAATGGTGTCATATTTCTTAAGAGGATCCCCCACAGTATAATACTTTCATATTTATCACAGAATCAGCAATGTTTGCCATTACAGGGGAGAATTGATTGCTGTTGGGAAGTTTTTGGTAGAGGAGTTACCCTTCAGAAGTTAACCTAGCTCCCCTTCCTAGCTGTTGAAGACCTCTCTACTCTTTCCATGAATACACCCCCCCCCAGGTGAGAGGTGGGAATAAGGGGTGGAGGTGCTATATTATTCCCTTACCCTCACAACAGCAACTGAGTCTGTTGTGTCTTCAACTCTTAGGAGCTCAACTTTGTTGAAGAAAGTAAGACCTCTAGCAAGTGGTGAAAAAGTGCAAGCAGTGTCCTTCCACCACTTCCTCCTCCTCATCAAGCTAATGCTCCTGCTCCTCCTTATGTCCTTCTTTACCCTTCTCCTGCTGGAGGAAATAGGGGAAGTTTATAAAGCTTCTCACAAGAAGTCCCATGGGCTCCAGGCAAGCACTTTCTCAGATGAGGTGTGGAGAGCTTCAGAACACCGTTGGGTGATTGAATAATTTTTGGCCAGGCAGGTGTGGGCCTTGCTGAGCATACTCCATAATCTGTCTTGGCTTCTTTGGTCACAAGGATTTCCCCAGCTCTTCCTCACTTTACCCGAGGAACACTTGGTCGAGGCATTGCAAGGTTCGCTCTTCCTCCTATGTTTTCTTCAAAAATACTAAGTAGATTTTGCACAATCTTGTACTTGCTTTTTTATAGACAATACATGTAAAGGTAGAGGGATAGGCTCTTTCCCATGTCTCTTCTTGGACATACTGGACATAACACCTGAAACCTGCTCACTGTATGTATGAGGTCCATGGATCATATGCTTGCAGATAGTGGCAACAGGTCTTCCTCACATACTTGCAAGGAGGTACTCATGTTTGAACAAAACTACCTACTTGTGTGTACTTAGGAGTGCTGGAAGATCTGTTCATATGTGATCTTGTTACACCCAGGTCTGCTAGTGGTTTGTCACAGATCTGGAGTTGTTCTTACTCGATAGTTGCCATGCTTAGCCTACGCTTATCGTGAAGCTCATTTAGTCAAATTATGCTAACCTTTTTCAGTGTGCATGCAGAGCTCTACTGTACACATACTAAAAGGTTTTTTGCACTTCGTTGCTTTGTTATAACACTTACAAAAAGATGTTCTAGTTTGTTTGCTAGTACTTGTGTGCTAGTGCACTTGAAACATATTTGTAGCTGGAAATCCAGTTTTGACCTGTCATACAGAAAAGTCTTGCAAAAGTCCATAGGTTGGTAGACAATTTTATTGTGAAGTTATGTTTATCGCAGTCGTTTATTTTTGGCAGTTGGCACCATTTATTTGGATTATTCATGTCTGGAAGCTGGAGGAGGGCTCAAGGCTATTTGTTTTCCAGCTTCTTGAGAGATTCCAACACTTGCTTTAGGGAACCTTTATTCCTGGAGGTTTTGCCAATCTTTCAGAACCCTTTCAGCATTGTTGGTGAGGAGATCATTTTGCCCTTTTGTAAGCTTAATGATATTTGGAAAGTAATCAAGGCCTTGTTGAACCTCATTGCCAGTTGAATTTTCAAGGTCCACTCAGGCAGTAAAGCTGTTGCTCTAACTTGTGATCTGCTGAGCAAAGGGGTCCATGCTTCCCAGCAAACTACATCCTTACTACTCTGGAAACTTGTTATTGACTTTCACTGCCGGACAAGTTTATGTTGCAGCCTTGCTTTTAGATGAAACACCATGTGCTGTGCTGTATTCTATCAGAAAGCATGACTGGATGCTTTCAGTAGGGATGAGGGATGTGTATATCCATCAGAATTGGAAGTACTTCAGTACCTCTGCAATGGGACTGTTTACCTGTTCAAAGCTATCTTATTGGGATGGACGACAGCCTCCCAGGTGTTGCATGATATTTTTCACCTTGGTTTTGACTTGAACCGATTCACAAGGTGTGAGCATGCTATGTTACCTGGGTGATTAGTTATTCCCGACATCCTCCTAGTTGAGTTTGCTCTGGATCTAGACCTACTATTTTTTTTTTTTTTTTTTTTTTACAGGGTGGGAATCATGGTAGACTGGGAGAAGATGGATCTCACACCCAAGTAGCAAAGTGCCAGGGTATGCTCGCAGACTCAGCAGCAGCAATTGTCATTCCATTAGACTCTTGAGAGGAAATTGTAAAAGTATCAGCACTGGTTCCAGTCCATGCAGGGAAAACCAGCTTGGCTTTCATAGGTTGTCAGCTATCTGTCATCTTGGAGAAGCTCATTTTGCATGGGCAGACATGCCTGTTCTCACCTCAGGATGGCTGAAGCATCATGCGACAGCTCCATGTAATCTCTCATGTGAAGATGTGGTGACAGGACAATGGAAACATGTTACTGAGAGTTTCAGTGAGCTCTCCTCCTCCCAGAAAACAGCTACTCCAGGTGTATTGAAGGAGTGCTGGGGGCATACAGTGAAGTTTGTACATTTCAGGTGTGTGGGAACAGGACAAACCTCAGATATATATTGGCATTCCAGGAATATAGGTAGCATTGCTATTCCTGCAATTTTTTCAGTAACAGTTGATAGAGTGCTTGGTAGTGCTGATAAGCAACAATGTTGAAAGCAAAGGGAGGAGGGCTCTCCCTTTTTATAAGTTGCCATGTACAGATGCATATGTGGATGGTTTGCTATGCCATTGAGCTGAACATTCTGGCAGACCAGCACAGTTACTGGTGTCTGGTTGAGGGGGTGGAGTGGCCCTTATTTCATCAAATGGCAGAGAGGCTGTTCAAGCTCTGGGGTTTTATGCTGAACCTTTTTGCTTACAGGCTGAACAAGAAGCTTCAAGGATTCTCTTATCAGATTTCAGTTATCTTAGCGTTGGTGAAAGTCACATTTCTTATGCCTGGGACTACATACCTAGAAGTTTCTTTCATTGAACCTGTTTTGTTTGGTGATTTGATCACCATGGGTTTCAGGATGGCCCTTTCTACTCCTCCTAGTCCTCTAGCTGAGAGGCATCCAGATCTGCTGAATCTCCTGGCAAGATTCTCTCTTTGGTTGGAGCATTTGTTTAGCAGGTTGGACTTCCTTGTTCAGCTGCACCACGACAAGCTCCTGTCAGTCTCTGCTGTAAAGCTGTTGCTCAGCAGTATGACAGGTTTTCAGACAGAAGAGCTTGGATCTCCCCTCTTTTATGGAGTTGTCCTTGCTCATGAGGAGTTTTGAACAGTTTTGTCCCTTGCCCCTTGGTAGCTTTGTTCTCCTGAGTGGGTCTAACCCAAGCTTCTTAAAAGCCTTTGAGTGAAAGCTTGGACCAAGAGTTCTCTCTTAAGACTGTTCTTTTGCTTGCATAGTCTCAGCAAAGCATGTCAAGGAGACAAGGGCATTTTCTTTGGTTTTTAGAGGGGGGGGGGTTGTCTCTTTCTCTTCCATTCTTGAGGTCATGATTAAAACTCAGAATTTGTCAGTTCTTGACGGGAGATTCGAGAGGTCTTCCAACCTCCTCCCTCCAAGACTTCATTGATGATATCCAGACAAGATGCTTTTATGCCCAGTGCAAGCCATAAGATACTACCTGAAAAGGACCTATGTCTTTTGACCAGATTGTTGGCACCTTTTCCTTAGTGTAGGCAAGCATAAGAAGGGATTGTTCAGGAACACTCCTTGTTGGATTTGTGCAGTACTGAATGATTTTATGACTCATCTGAGGAGCACATTGCTCACATTACTCATGTGAAAGCACATGAAGTCAGGGATATGGTACCAACCTTAGCTTTTCAGAGGAACTGTCTGGCCCCAAGTAATGAGGGCAGGTGTCTTGAGTAGGGTGATAACCTTTACCTTCTTCTTCCAAAGGGATGCCACCTGCAAGTCCCTGGGTACCTTCTCCTTGGACCTGTGGTGGCTGCTAAACAAGTTGTGTAGGCACCCAGCTCTGTTTGGCCCGACAGTTATCTCTCCCAAGAACTTTTATTTAATGTAAGTCTGGGGTATGATTGCAGAGTGACTGGATGCTTTCTTCCCACCTCCTTTTTGTAGCAGCATCTAGACCTAAGTGTCAGCATGGTTGGGCTAGATACGGGTAACTATACTTTGAACACCCAGTCTTAGAGATCTGTCATGGAGGTGCATTTCCCTCCAGTCTCCTCTTGAACAAGGTGGTTTGGGGGGAGCCATGGGAGAGAGATTCTGGATCAGTCAGTTTGTCCTAGCCAGAGTTTGCCACCTTCTGATTTGAATACCTATTTGGAGGATTTCAGCCTCTAGGGCATGGTACATTTTTAGGAAAAAATAATGTCTTTGCCATTCCATAAGTCCAAAACTGATTGTAGAAAAGTAGAATATCATACAAATTAAGAACTAGCTTTGGGCAATATTCTTGTGCATAAAGTGTTTCCACAAGGTTTGGGCGTGAGGTTATAGATGCAGTATCAGCAACTGACTTGAGAACAAAGGAATGAGAAGAAACTGAGTTATCCCTTCCATTACATAATTATTAATGTTATTGTTCAAATGAACCATATTCGTATGGAACAAACCGGTTGACTTTAAATTAAGCTTATAAAGAATAGTGTGGTGTTCATGGAAATGAAATAACAGAAGGTAATGGGAAATGCAGGAAGAAGAGATCACTTATTAAAAAAGAAAAAAATAAACTAAGGTAATGAATAAATACTGTAGATAAAGATGGAAATAAATAATTAAAATACAAGGAGATTTGTATTAGGATAGTATAGTACGTAATGTGTTGCATCTTCACTTTAACTTTTGAAGTTCTAATTGCATAACATCCATAGGGAGACTTCCACAGTGAGACATATTTACTGCATGTTGGTGTTTGTTGTTCAGCAAATCTGGTTGATCTCAGTAGGAAAAGGGGATCGGGGATCTATTGTAAAGTGAAAGACCTCTTTTAAAATATAACTTATGAAAAATTGACAAACAAAAGACCATCCATTGATAATCCAAGTTATATTGCTAATATTAGGAACCAGAAACTCACCACCATGAACCAATCTATCTAAAAGAGAAATCTTTGGCACAAGCAGACAGCCACGCCTGAGAACAGTATTCTAGCAAAGGAAGGTTACTTAAAAATGGTTGCATTTATTTTATCACTGTTATAAATAAATGAGATTTTTCTCAAAACTAAGATGTGAGTCAAAAGTTACACCTAGGATAGTTAAAGCCTTAGACAGTCAGCAGAGTCCCATCCACCTGAAGGGGAGGATGGGTTGGAAAATCTGTACGAGAACTGCTAATCAATAGTCTTAATTTTACTGGAGTTCAGCCTCATACCTCAGCAACTACTGTATGCCATTCATTAATCTGGTTCATGTCACAAGTGAGACTAAGGGCAGCTTCATTTCTCACAAGTGGAGACTATGGCACCCACAAATGTTGCGTCATTGGTATACTGAACAATCTTGTTTTCCAGGCCAACAACCATATTACTTGGATACGCTAAAAATAATAGTGAACCAAGAACACTTATCCTGGGGAACTCCAGGCACAATAGGTCTTTGTTCGCCAAAGATCCCATCAACAGTAACTCGCAGCTGCCTACCTGTAAGTTAACCTAAAACATATTGACCTACTCCAAAAAATCTGAAGTTTATAAATAAGCAGCACTGAATTCTGTTTGAATTACTCTACTCTCAAAACCCTTAACAAGGTTCTCTTGAAAATGTCATGTCAAATTTAAAAGAGCATAGCAGGTACCTAACTGCTTCCTATATGCATATTGACTGTTGACTAGCAATCCTGTAGGTTCCACATACTTATATAGTAGCTTAAAAATAAGTTTTTCTGCAACTTTGGAGAACACAGGAAGAATATAAATTGGCCTGCAGCACGACAAGACTCAAGAAAAACAGTGTAATTTTTATGTGAATGATTTCATCTCCATGTGTTGAATTTGGAGTGTGTCATGGTAAGCTCATCCACATATATCACCAAACCATGGCTGGTCATTTGTCCTGAATTTGGTTATTTACCAAAATACCCATCTACATTTCATTTAATTTCTTCTTAGGATCTGGATCAGATATAGTATCTGAAATATTGTATGACAAGTTTCACTAATGCAATCCCAGTTGGCTCTATATTTCAGCCAGACCGTTCTTCCAGTGGTGGCATTTGGAATATACTTATTGACAGATATATGTCCATCTCAGTGGTGCAGTGATTAAATATACATGACCAGTGAGAAGAATTAACTAAAGATATATAAAATAAAAATGGGATAGCTGATATAAGAAGAAACATGGAATAACATGTCCATTGAGAGAAAAAGGAATTTGTTTTCAAGCAAGTAAACTATCAAATCTTGAAATAATTTGTATATTTTGTATCAGGCTGGGAAATGGTAATTTATGTTGGTAACAAGGTAGGTAACTTATGGTTTTGGGGGTGGATGGGGGAATATCTCTTACCTATGGTCACTGAGCACATTTTGCTTTGGCCACAGGAACAAAGAGGAGTCGTTGAGGTGGGAGTATGATAAAAGGCTTTGGTTTGTAAACTTTGGAAGAGTGCAAATTACGTTCAGAATTTGATATTTATTCCCCTGGAAATCCAAACTCACTCCTAAGGTGAGAGTTAATATGTAAAAACTGACTGGAGTTGAACCTCATATGGAATTGCCACGATCCCAGTTGCAAAAGTGAGAAAGAGATGCAATGACTCTCGTAACGTCCTACTTGTGTGGCCTATGGGATGCCAGAGGAGTAGTACCCTTCGTCTGAGTGAGGCTATATAGAGCCTTGCTCAAATAAGGAAAGGTTCGGGGAACCACGAGATCTCCCATATGGGAATTTAAGTCAGAAGGCAGCTAACTTTGGCTAACACAAAATGAGCGGTCCAGAAGAGCTATATCTCTGCTCCTCACCTCTCTCTCTCTCTCTCTCTCTCTCTCTCTCTCTCTCTCTCTCTCTCTCTCTCTCTCTTTTTTTTTTTTTTTTTTTTTTTTTTTTTTTTTTTTTTTTTTTGAAGGAAGAACAGAGAGGGATACATCTTGGACAGATCTCTTAAGATTTGGTCCACAAACTGTAGATACTTGTATCTAGCCTGACCCAGTTGATACTCTGGCCTAGATGCTGCTCCAAGAAGGAGGAAGGAAAGAAAGAAAGTCCAGTCATTATGCTGTTATACCCCAAGACTTACACTAAGCAAAAGTGCCACGGTGAGACACTTCTGTCCAAACAGAACCGGATGCTTACACAGCTTGTTGAGCAGCTTAGGAGGGCATTTTATTGTACAACTTGATACATATAGGAGTGCAGGTACATTCTTGTACATCATCATTGTCTTTACTATAGACAGCAAGGTGCTTGTGAACCATCTGAAGGAACCTTTCCATCTTAAAAATACTGAGAACCTTAGAGACATGCAGGCTCCCATTTTCCTCCAGTATTCCAGATGCAGTTGATGATTCACCCTATTGCACTACCAGACAGTAAGAAGGGAAATCACAACTAAAATCTATAATTACCATAGCATAGACTTTACCCAGAAGATCACCCTTCTTCACCCTGACAGGATTCTAGCTTAAACCTGTAACAAGGAGTGAAGCTTAGCCCTCTGTGATAGGAAGGATCCCTGGTACTTCTATGGCATGTAAAGACAGACATGGGTTTTAATGATACCATCATAAAGGAACTTGTGAGAATCTAACTCTAAAAACAATGAACACCTAAAATCAGTGTCCAACTCCTCAGGGGAAGCTACAGTAAGGAATCAGTACTGGCTTGATACTAGTTATTATGGCAGAATCAGCTGCACATGGCTCAAGTGTATAGAACAATTGCTGGCAGTAATTTTCATGTGCCCAGGTACAAAACTTCCAAAGACAAAAGCATTCAACACTTAGCTGATTCCAGTCACAGTTCAAAACTATACCCACTGCCTTCAGGATCTGGTATCAGTGCACTGCCTTCTTGCACCTTGTTTTAAGTAGAACCAACTGGAACACATAGGGGCAGAATGTAATCCAAAGTAGTCTGAGAATGGTATAACTGTGCATAGCGCTCTGGATTGAGTTTCCTAATCCTTTTAGGTTTGGTGACGGGATCTATCTCCAGCTCCAGTCTAACTGGAGGTTGACCTCTGTTCCAGAGTCCATAAGCCCATCAAATGCTTAATGGAATCTCAGAGGAGGACGGGTAACTGTGAACGTTACAGGGTCCAACTGGGGTATATTTACCAGGTGAAGGGTTTGTAGGACTGCCTCAGATTCGTACTTGTCAGTTGAGGAGTCAGTTTGTGAGTATTGTAGCTATTTCACAAGTTGCACAGCCTTCTATATCTTATCTGGTTCTTGAGGGTTGGGTTGCCTCTTGTTCTTCTTCATGAGCTTGTGGCAAAAGTGTCCCTCTGAGAATTTGTTAGTTGGGAGCTGGATGAGATGCTTTTGTGCCCAATGCAAGCCCTGCTGCAGTGAGAACCTGACCTTTCATTTCAGAGTTATGGGGGCCTCTTTGTAGTAGCAACAGACACAAGGTGGTGTCCAAGAGCATCCTTTCTTACTGGCTTCACAAAGTGATCAAGCAGACATACAGTTCTTCCTTTGAGGAGGACCACTTTCCGGTATGGGCAAGGACTCATGAAGGCGGGGCATTGACATGACCCTAGTCATTCGAAGAATCTTTTTAATTCACAGGTATTGAGGACAGGTGTCCTGCAGATTACCATTGCCTCATTGTACTTCAGGACATTGCCCACAATGCCCACAAGTCCTTGGACCCTTCTCTTTAGGACCTGTGGTGGCTGCTCAACTGGCTGTGTAGTCTCGAGCTAGCAATTTGTGTAGGGGCTTTTCGTTTAGTACACAATTGGTGCATTATGATGGAAACCGATGTGGAGGTTATTCAATGAAACTCTGACTTTCCTTAACCTATTTATTACTTTAACATCAGAAAAGAAACTTAACCTAAGCTTAACACTATAGTTCATCAAAACCTATCCTAACTTTAGTCTTAACAATATAGTTTTCCCCCCAGCTATCAAAAGAATGTTAACATACATTAATTACCTTAACCTACAGGACTGTAACTTAAGCTACTTTATCAGTCTTAATACCACAGCAACCACCTAAAAGAACCCTAACCTAATTCAAGAACCCTACTCCAACTCATCAACCTTAATCTACAGTCCTTCCACAACTATATTCCACAAATATAAAAAGAACCTCAATACTACAGTTTACCCCAGCTATGACTTCTTCAGACTGGAAGTCAGCTTGTTCAACATCAATAAGTATTATTTCATTGATATCCTTCTTCCTGTTGGAGAGATCAACACCTAGTTTTGTTCCTTTCCAACTTCTGTTGAACTTTCTTTGCTGCAAGTGTGTCGAGATCGGCACCCTTTAGGATTTAGCGTCGTATGTGAAGGAACGGGAAGAAGAGCGGCCTGACTAAGTGTTTTTTTGTTTCTGCAATCTGGCAGCTTTGCATTCTCTCCTTGTATTCCTTATCTTGTTTCTGCCGTATCCCTTCCTCTGTTTTCAACTGCTCTTCTAATTGTCTCATTTCTTTGATTTCTTTGTTTTTATCAGGTTAGGTTAACAGGAGCTCCTCACTCTACGCTAACCCACTCAAGCAAACTGCAAGTGAAAAAAAAAAGTAAACATTTACATTAAACATTCACAACAAAACACATGTAACAGAAAAAACATAACAGTAAAAATAAAAAATTCAATCACAAACCCATTTTCCCATACTACCACCACAGCTGACTTCATTCTTTTCTCTGCAAGACAGCTGTAAGGCCAAGTAGGTGCTGGTTGGGCCATGATGCTGGTAATTCACAGTTGACCATCCTATCTCAAGCTCATAGTTTTGGCTCAGTCACCTCTACTCTCCCTTGTGATGAAGGGTGGGGGTGTTGGTGATAGAGTTATGATCTGAACCTATCATTTTAGGTTGACCCAGATAGTATCTGTCTTCTAACCTGTGCTACCCTGTCTCTAGGACAGCACTTGGTCCTCTGAGGTTTTACTAGAGTGAAACATCTAATCTTTTTTGTAAGTAATTTGTACATTTCTTAGGTATACAAACCAGAGGTGATTACCCTAATCACCTTAACCATTGTGTAGTCCTCGATGCTGAAGGAAACCAGGCCTGATTACAGCAGGTGAGTGGATGTTCCCCACCACCCTCCCACCTACCATTAGCTACCATGTTACCGAGTTTCAATGACTGAACTGATGAAGACTTGGCAGTGGCTTGTATATGCAGGAAAAATGCATATTACGGTAAAAATTTGTGATTTTTGTAAAAACCCAGTAATCTTAATCATGAAGTAGCCCTAAACTGTGTGGAGCACATCAGGTACATGAAGTGAAGCATTAATCCTTTGGTAGCAGCATGCATCTTTTGATGCCCAGGAACGGCATAAGAGGACAACTGGTGCACAACATACGATAATCCTTATTTGGAGTCATGATATTTGAATGAATTTTGTGGGAAAACAGTCAGATCACTTGATTGGTCCATAAATAACCATACAGCAACTCTTATAGTAACTCACACTTCAGCTCAGTGACATAAGGAATAATAGTCATTGAGATTTCATGGGGGGAAGGTACTACATCTGATCCCAGTAGTTCTCATATATATTTGTCTTTAAATATTCTCGGGATTGTTGCTGGTTTTAGTTCTCATATTTTACCATATTATGTGAGCTGTACTAATTGTATTTTGCAAAATGAAGTAAAAAATATACAGTATATACATACCTGAGAGATCATGTATAACTCACTAAAATTACCTGGTATTTTTATGAGTGTCTCAGTAAAGAGGTCCCACACAAGGTTGGAAATACTCATTTTCAACTTCTTGTGGTAGGTACAGATGTGTGTTTTTTTTCCATGTGGTAGGTACAGATGTGTATTTTTTTTTTTTAAATTGGCAGACCTTAAAGTTTTCCCAGTCATGGGATTTTGTTAATGTATATTTAGGCTGGCCTCTGTGGGTTAAGAAAAAGTAGTTCCAGCATGTAAGCTTGGCTTGGATCCTCCCAGGTATGCTGTTAACCCCTAAGGGACGGACTAAAATATATATCAAGCACACCCCCAGACCAGGCAAACTTTAAGATTGGCCAATTTAAGAAAAAAACACATCAGTGGAAAGAGGAAGATATGCAAATGCACATGGCATAAGAAAAAAATTTATAAATTTTTCCCTAACTTCCACGGGAAGTTGAAAGTGACTATTTACAACCCTATGTAGGGTCTCTTTTACAAGACACTTGTAAAAAACAGGTTTTGACGTAGGAAAAACCTATTTTTGGTAGCCGCTGTTGAGTCCTCAAGGCGTTACCCCCCATGGTGTGCTAGCACTCCATGGTGACTAGACTAGTATCAAGGAAATATTTTTCTAGCCTGGTCTTGTAGCCAGGTATTGTGTCGTAATGAAAACACTATGACACATGATAGAGTATAATGGACTCAAAGATAAGAGGGCATTTTCCCTTATCTTCAGCGAAGCTGAACCCAGTTTTTCCTATGTCAAAAAATGCAAGAAGTGACTATTGCGCATGTGTGTCTGCCATCTTGTTTACGACCAGGGCAGGCAAGAGAATAGCTCCATTACTCTCTGCTGGTCAATGTAGGATGATCCCTAGCCCAAGTCCCATGCCTTTTGTCAGGGAAGTGGGAGGGTTTTGAGGACTCAACAGCGACTACCAAAAATAGGTTTTTCCTACATCAAAACCTGTCTTTTGATAGGTTAGTCACTGTTTCGTCCTCAAGGAGGTTTACAAAAGAAATTGACAGGTGACAAAAGGCTTAATCTCTCAGAATTTTAGTCCCAGACATCCCAAAGAAAAAGCATTTTTGCTCTGAGGTCAAGCCACAAGTTTCAAGCCCCAGTCCTTATTCTAAAAACCTTTTGGGGTTTTGGTAACAAGAAATAAGAAATTAAACAAGAACTTGCATTTTTAGGGTGAAGTTCTACAGTGACTTACCTAAGTATGCTGGGTGTGGTTGCAGTCTTTTCGTATCTTCCCCAGCAATAGTCAGCATACTCACCTGTTCGGAAGACCCGTGGTTTTCTGCAGTAGAGCCTATGGGGTCAGGACTAACCATACCAGCTACTGACATGCAGTGCAGACGAAATTGTTTGAGCTCATGGCAGTAATGTTTTAAGAACACTTGTCTCTGATGCCCACCCTGTACCTTCAGAGACTTCTCCAAAAGAGACATTTCTGAAGAAGGCCAATGACTTACTTAATTTCCTTGTGCCATGTGACCTAGGAAAGGAGTGTGGGTTTGCTTTTTTAATGAGGGACACTAAAATTATTCTTAGCCCTTGTAGAGAGAGTGGTTTATTCGCGCTAGGGTGTAGGAAAATCGAACCCTCTGGGATGTTTGCTTGTGACCTCTAGGTAAACCTTAAGTGCTTGAACTGGGCATAATGTTTTGTCTGCTAAATTGAGTTTTCTTACATATAAGAATAGGAGATTTCCTTCTTAAAGGATCCTCATTCTTGGCCAGGAATGATGGGCCTTGGGCCAATAATGATTGATTATCAGCAGTTTGTGTGATATATCGTCCCCGTCTAAGAGAGCCCAGTTCACTAATATGGGCTCCTGATGCAATCAGGAATATCGCCTTTTATAGCGTGTGAGTTGCGGTTGTATTGGGTCCGCTGAATTGAGGGGTAGATAGACATCCAAGTACCTTGTTCAGGGACCAAGTAATTGGGAGTCTTTTGTTAGCGGGTCTTTGTAGAGCAAAAGACCACAGAAGGGAAGTAACAACTTCTATGCTGGTGTCCATCCCGAATCCATAAAGCAATGGTCTGTTAATGCTGCCTTGTATGCCATGATTGTTGTAACCACAAGGTGTTTGTCTTCAGAAAGATATATCAGAAAATTTAAGTGTTTCTATAGAAATTTCAACTGGGGTCACAGTATGGATATAATCTAACCATATCTTCCAAATGGACTGGTTTTGTCGGATAGATGACGTCCGTAATTTTTGCTCTAGGTACCTAGCAATGTTGGGTGAGTAGTTTTCACGGTAGATAATGTTTAAAATATCCATACGTGAAGGTCTCAGCTCAGAGAGGAGGATGCATAAATGATTTTCCCTCCTACTTTTTGGGATAGAACAGCGGACGACAGTTGTATTGATCTTTTCGCCCGTTGTTGAGGCGATAGGAACCAATGCCTGTTTGGCCAATTTGGGACTGTTAAGTAAGTTGTTCCTTCAAATGTTAGGAGTTTGCACAAAACCTTCGAAATCTGGGACAATGGAGGAAAAAGATATATCGTCCTCCACTTGTTCCAGTCTTGTAGGTAGGCATCTCTTGATATTGCTTGATTGTCCAAGTTCGGAGATACATATACTGGGAGTCTGTGACTCTTGTATGTGGCGAACAGGTCCACTTCTGGTTGTGGAAGCATGTTGGCTATTGTTTGAAAAGAGTGTTTGTCCAACATCCACTCTGTTGAGGCTGCCGTTCTCCTAGATAGAGTCAGCTATTATGTTGAGAGACCCTGTGAGGTGAATTGCAGACAGCTGCCACTTCTTTACTTGTGCCATCCGAAGGATGGCTAGCATTGTCATGTTGAGAAGAGGTGAACATGATCCCGATCTCTTGATGCAGGACATTGCAGTCATGTTGTCTAGAACCAACAGAATATGCTCTTCTGGAGATTTGAGTTTATTGAGAGACAAAAAGACAGCCATCAGTTCCAGGAAATGGATATGACACTTCCTCAGAGTAACTGACCACCTCCCTGCCACCTGACAATCATCCCAGTGTCCTCTCCAACCTGTCAGTGAGGCATCTGTGTGTAATGTCGCTCTTACTGATGGAGGAGTCAGGGTGACCTGTTCTGCCAGAGATTCCTTTAGGGTCCAAAGCTGAAGTATCTCCCTGACTTTTTTATTCTTTTGGTGAGATTGGTCTTGCATCTTTTTTCTTGCGTGCGGTAGCCAAAATTTGTTCACGTTTTTCAACTGCAGTCTGAGTATTGGATCTAGTACTGATGCAAATGGCAGTAGACCCATCATGCGTTCTAATTGCCGCCTGGAAACTCTGGGCTGCTCTAGGAGCCTTTTGAGGTTTTTCCTTGTTCTGCTCTGAGTTTTGATGTGGAGAGACAACAGGCCTTGAAGAGTATCCCAACACAGTCCCAACCACTGAAAGCATCTGCTGGGCGTGAGGCGGGATTTTTTCCAATTTATTATAAAACCTTTTGAATGGAGTTTGTTGACCACAGCTCTTAGGTTTTTCAAGCATTCTCTTCTTGTGGCCCCCCAGATAACCAGTTGTCTAGGTAAGCTCTTAGGTGTATTCCTTCTTTCCTGAGTTCCTGGACAACTACTGTTGCTAATTTTGTACAAATTCTTGGGGCAGTGTTTAGCCCAAAAGGCATAACTTTGAACCTGTATGTCTCTTTCCCTATCCGGAACCTTAGGAAGGAGCAAAAGGGAGCGGCAATAGGGACTTGCCAGTGTGCATCTTTTATATCTATAGAAACTGTCCGATTCCTTTTTGGAATGACTGAACATACTTGGGCAACGGTAGTTATCCGAAACTTTTGGCAAACACTATACTTGTTCAATGTTGATAGGTCGAGGTTCACTCTTTGCTTGGAGGAATCCTTTTTGGGAACACTGAAGAGACGTGCTTGATGGCAAATATACGCATGTTTCTCTATGACACCTTTTAATAAGGCCTTCTGCACGTAATCTTCCAGAGAGGGGCTTGATGCTTGAAAGAATCCTTTTAGAGGCGGGACAATGAGACCATTTCCACCCCAGCCCATTGAGAACAATGCTGTGTCCCCAAGGAGAAGACTTCCATTCCTTGTGGTGTCTTTGGAGTCAACCTCTGACCACATTGTTATTTGAAAGGATTATTTGAATTGATAATAAATTGTGGAACATTTCTTTAGTTACACTTTTAAATTAAATGATCAAAAATTCAAATTTTCGGGGCTTTAGCCGATAACAGAGATCATGATAGAGCACTGACCATGCGCTCTGAAAAGAAAGTCCGGTTTCTGGATTCCGTACACATAAAACATTTGTTCCACAGTTTAAACTAACAATTTTCAACTGAAGCTTAAAAATAAGCACTTAACTTTTGAGTTTGGATGTTTCTATACTTCTTATTGGTGAAAGCAGTAAGGAGCACTGAAGCGTGGTGCGCGTAGTTTGCACTAGCGGAAGATAATGGAGTTGGTCTCTTGCCTGCCCTGGTTATAAACAAGATGGCAGATGCGCATGTGCAATAGTCACTTCTTGCATATTTTGACATACGAAAAACTGGGTTCAGCTTTGCTGAAGATAAGGGAAAATGCCCTCTTATCTTTGAGTCCATTATACTCTATCACGTGTCATAGTGTTGTACGACACAATACCCGGCTACAAGACCAGGCTAGAAAAATATTTCTTTGATACTAGTCTAGTCACCATGGAGTGCTAGCACACCATGTGGGTAACTCCTTGAAGACAAAACAGGGACTATGCTATAAAAAATATGCTAATTTTACCAAGTTATGCATGTTTTTTCTAATAATTTATTTTATTTGTAAAATTATTATTACAGCTCACACAGTATCATAACAGATAAGAACTAAAATCATTAACAAATTTTGAGTATATATATTATAAAATATTTACGAGATTTACTGAGATGTGGAGATGCAGTAACTTTTTGTGAGGTATACAGTACATGTTTTTTCTAATATTTCTTTGCAAAATTACAATTATAGCTGACACACTTATAAAAGATAAGAGCTAAAACCAGCAGCAACCCCTGGGTTTTTTATGAGCAAATAAATAAAGAGATGTCCTGGTGCTGAAGAGAAGCAGTGCATTCCCCTCTGAAATCTCAAGGCATACTGATTGATCTCTCTCCCGTGCTGAGCTATTATAGTTGCCATAATTCATTTATAGGCCATGGAAGTAATATGACCATTTTCCCTGCTAAATTCATCCAAACTGAATGGCGCATAATATTAATACAGTACTCATTTGAATTAGCCTGTACATCACTCAAAACCTGTCATAGATACAATATTCATTCTTCACCTTGGTAATGGTTGGATTTGTTGCCATTCTATCCAAGGCTTAGCAGCATTTCTGTTGTGCTTAGTATTTACCATTGACATGATTACATTTTTCAGTGCATTTCTATCCTATCCCCATCTTTTGTGTGGTGTTTATAATATTTTGTGAGGCTTTTAGCGAGTTATTTTTATCCAGTAACTAATATTTTGCTGAGAGGGCACTGAGAGTAGTCTAAGGCTCTTTTTTGGGGGGGGTTTTATGGTTATCTGGTGATCAGTAATGTAATTTGTCATCATAGTTTTCAGATATTGTTTTAGTATTTTTTTTTTTTTTGACAATTTCAAAATGGGATTTGGCATATCATGTTTTTGGGCTGTTAACAAAATTTTTTGCTCTTGCCATGTCTTGATCTGGGTATATTATTAGCAAAATTGTTTGCTTAGTTCACTCACTTCATGTTTGTCAGTAGTAACAAACACCTTAGGTTCTCTGTTGATATGTCATTCCTGTTATTAATATGCTTCGTTGTACTTTTGCTGACAAGAATGATAAATTTTGCAGTGCTCTTTTGTCACCCCAAAAGGATCCTCATTTGCAGTGCCCCTCTTTTATCTATTTATGTATTTCATTAACATACTTACGTCAAGTCCTCCGGCACTTTCACATCATCTCTAAAGAAGATCCCATTTGCAATGCCGTTCCTATAGGGACCAAGTATGTTCTCTATTTCTTCTTTGTACAGTGTCAGGGAGTGATCTAAAGGGCAGTGGAATCATTTTGGACAATCGTGACTACAAGTAACATTATTCCTCTCTTGTTGGCAAGTCTTTGGGAAGGGTTGTCATGTTGCAACTGAGTGTCAAGTCACGTGTTTATTGATTAGGCTTCCTCATTCTTCATGCTGCTTCACCTGCAGATAGATCTTCATACCATTGTAGCAGACCTGCCCTCCAGGTGAATTCCTTCTGCTGATGCCTCCTGACTCCCCTTCCAGGTCTCATCTACTGCTCCTGTTAACTGTGCCTTTGAGTACCCATGTACTTGCTCTCTCCTCTTCCTGGTGTTGTCATCCCAACAGTCTTGTCGCCTTATCTATTTCTGCTCTTATTGCTACCTTACCTAATGATGTTGCTGTTCCCATAGCTTGGGCCTTTTCATCTATAGAAGTTTCTGTAATGTCTACTCCCGATTCCTCATTGATCCTGCATATCCAATCTCTTCAGTTGCTCCTGTGTGTTCTTGCACTCCAGTGTTTGACGTATTGGCCTTATACCTGGCTGCCTCCATATATCTGGATGCCCTCAGGGCTTTGCTGCCCCCATGCATTGATTTCTCCAGCTTATGTCTTATCCCTTGACCTCGGTTATTATTATTATTATCATTATTATTCGGAAGTTGAATCCTATACATATGGAACAAGCCCACAGGGGCCATTGACTTGAAATTCAAGCTTCCAAAGAATATGGTGCTCATTATTTTAAAAAAAATTAATAAATGAATAGATAAAAATGTATTAGATTGCAAGGACAATAGCATAGGTAGTAATGCATTGCATCTTCGCTTGAACTTTTGAAGTTCCAATTGCATGACATCTTCAAGCAGAATTGTATTCCTAACCCATTTCTCTTCATTTGATTCTGGTATTTCACTATATGTCCATTACAGTGACCCTGAGCAATGGCCTTGTCTGTTCATCCCATGCCACATAGCCTGCTTTAGCTCCCACCTGGAATTTCATGCCTGTGGCTCATGCAGCTGCACCTGCTCCTCCTCCAATTACTTCCACACGTTGGGTGTCTCTGCTTGTAGTAGCTCCTGCTTTTTGTGTGGTGCTCCTCCTGCAGATTCCTGATCTTTGTGAGATATCTTTGCCTAGTGGCCCTCCTCTAATTTCCATGAGACAAAAGAGTATCCTAGGTGCAATGCAAATTTTTCATGTCTCATGACCCAGCCGTCATTGCTACTTAGGTTTGCTGCAAGTCTGAAGGTGCTTCTTGCCTCCATAAGCACTTTACTAGTGCATGCATTTGGTGTTCTTAGTATAGCAACTTCCTTTAGCTGCTTTTTAACTCTTCTTTCAACCAGTTACAGGCAGTCCCCGGTTGGTGATCTGGTTTTAAGGCGCTTGTCTGGCGATGAAAATAGGCAATTTTCGGCGCCGAAAATTGCTGATTTTTGCTTATCGGCACCGATAATCAGATATTGGCACCGATACATACCTAACAGAGGTGCTGATCTCCAGTAATCAGTGCTGATACCAGGTTATTGGCACCAATAAGCACCAAAAATCGCCGATTTTCAGTTATCGACGATTTTCGCTTATCATCAAGCTGTCAGAATGGAACCCCTGCCGATAATCTGGGACTGCTTGTACTTGGTTCTCACATGTGCCCTTGGCTACCTCTTTAAAGAACATATTTACCTAGTGATTTAGACTAGTTAGTATATGAGCTTATAGTAATGCTGTTGAACAACAGGCATCTGATTCATTGAGGACAGTTTTGACATTGCATTTTAAATGCCATTTGAAGAATTTTCATTAACATTTATGAGATCTGCTCCTGTATTCTAAACTATAAGTATTCTAATATATTCTCTATTGGTCCCATGGGAGCCACAGCCACTTACAGGAAAACTTGGAAAATGTAACAAACTCATAATCTTCATGTACAACCTAAACAGTAAAGCCACAACTCTCTTAACAGTACCAGTCCAGTTCAAACCCTTTGCGAGTCCTTAGAACTTGAGGGCACTAATCAATCTCTCTTAGAGGTGCTTTAACTCTACCAGACCCTGGTTGAATTTCTCCCTCCTGTCTGGCAGCAGTGAAGCCATTCTACCTGAATAAGCATACAGGATAATTTAAAATAATGGGCTTGTGATGAAACAGAATATAGCTCTTTCTTATAAGAACGCAAACTAGTACCTTATAAGTAGTATTCCTGGCTGAGCAGGAAACAGTCATCAAAGTTTGGTAATATGGTGATGAATTTGAGGCTGACAGGTGAAAGACAGGGTACTACCCACTCACTTGTGGAGAAACTGCCATTTATTTCTTCAGCTGTAGTTTAATCAAGACATCGCCATTTTCTTTTGCCGTTTTTGTGGTTTTTCAGTATGCCATGTTGTGTATACAGTTTACTAACTTTTGTCTTTACAATGAGACTTGATTTTATATTAAAGACATGGTGGTAAATGCACAAACCCCTGTAGGGGCACGGATGAAGTTCCACCTCTGCCTTTCCTGCTGTCCTTCCTACTTAGTCCTTCAACCATTGAAGGTGGAGGGGGGATATCTTTTCCAGGTTATTCTCTTGGATTTCCTCTGATCATTTCTTTTTATTTTAGTGTGGCTTAATGGAAGGAGCCAGTGGCTTGTCACAAAGTTCCTGACCGATCTTCAGCGAGACTTCCAAGGAAGGTGTAGATAAGGTCTCCATGTTGGCCAGATTCTGTGGTTATTTCTTCATTTCTACTTGTCTTTTTGTATCCTACTCTTCATAGAATCTACCAAGAGCATAAGAGAGGATCTAGTTGAAGGGTTGAGTTTGCCTTATTTAACCTGGAATCTCCAGTGCACCAGCTGGTACTGTGCAGATATTCAAAGTGTAGGAGTGTCACTAGACTTATTACAACACCAGGAAGGTGTCATGGATACACCCAGTGCCCTCTGTCCTGGTGGTTTGTGCCCTGTAACAACTGTTCATTATGTTGTTACTCTTTCAGATCGTTTCCCAAGAGTCCCTGTTTTAGTATGGCTTCTTGGATTATCATCTTTTGGTTCTGCAGCAGAGGGGTTAAATGAGTAGGAAACATGGTTTCTGCTCTCCTTTTCTCCTGTCTTTGAGTTTGCCATCAATTATTCTGTCTTGGTCCACTGAATGCTGTGAAAGTGGTGTTTGGGTGTCTCCCCTCTGAGTGATATGGGATTTCCTGGGATGTTCCTTCTGTTGAAGGAGTGTTAGTCTTGCTCCCCTTGGGTTTGGGCTCCAGGAGATGCAATCTGTGTAATTACAATTACTTTTGTATGTCTGTTTACAAGACTTCATTTAGGAACTTCTTCCAGTGATGGTTTTCGTCTAAGAATTCTGATACCACTTTCTTTAGAGGCTGAATAGAAGGCAGTAAGGTAGGAATATGAAACATGGTTTTTGTCTTCTTCCTTTTTTTTTTTTTTTTTTTTTTTTTTTTTTTTTTTTTAGTTCTGAACCTCAGACAGAACATCATACCTGTGATTATGGGCCTGAACCCCATTCTAACACTGTTTGGTATCATTGGAATGTGTGTGTGTGCTTTTTAAGACTGTTGATATTTTGAAATCTTCTTGTGTATGGTCTTGGGTTTCTGAAGGATGTTTGCTGTGTGTACAATAACCTCAGTTTCCTGCATGTGCTCATGCTATCATGGGGTTGATACATGAAGCAGTGTGAAGGTTCAGAAATTAAACAAGTTTAAGTAAAACCCATATTTATTGATAATATATAAACACAACCACACACATTCATACTGCTAATGCTTTTATAATACCTATATGATTTACAAATATTTTATTAGTAGCTTATACAAAATGAAATGCCCAAGATATGGATAACTTGATGATCAGTTTACATTAGCAACAGTAAATAGTTTTGTAGGAAAACAAACTCTCACGAACTAATTTAACATTCCAGATCCTGGTCAAAAACTCCCAAATTAACAAACTTGGTAGGCCAACAAACAAAATTCTTCCTGAACAAAAAATAATTTGCCACTTTTTAGATAAAAAAAATCACACACTAACAGTAAACAATTCAGCACTTGAGAGAACAATCTGATGACAACAAAAGCATCCATCCTACACTTGAGTGCTGCGATATTTAATTACAACAATCCGTACAATATCTTTTTTTGCTCTTTAAAGCATAAAATGCAGTAGTGTATTCCTTTAGCTGCCTGTTGCTAGCAACAAATTCTTTCTCAGCTGCAGTCTTGTGATGTTATGTCATCCAATCTCTCAAGAACAAAACTCACGTTCCAAGCGGAAAATATAATCAAACCCTATGGAGATGCAGAGCACTATCATTTATCCATGGAGTATAGTAGTACTGCTTACAGACCTTTTGGAAAAGACAGAATTCAACCTTTTTTTAAGTGAAGTTTGACCAGGTGAACTAAATTCTGGCACAGACTGTATAGGGGATTATAAGAATCACCCATTCCCTGCTCATATACATGAACTGGAATCTGGCAATTCTTGGTGGGTATTTGATTGTCTTTCCTGTCCTTTTGCTATGGGACTTTGAAAAGGGTCAGCCTTGTGTATTCCTCAGATGTTCAAAACAGTGCCAGTCTTTTTCATGGGATGATCCTCCCACCTCTGGAATAAATTGCCCATCTGAAAGGCAGTGGTTGTATTCTTGTACACACAGATTTTGAAGATTTTTGATAGCGTAGTCGCTGTTGTGTCCTCAAGGGGTTACCTTCCATGGTCTACCAGACCTCCATGGTGACCAAACTAATATCAAAGAATTCTCTTCTAGTTGGTCTTTTGGCCAGGTATTGTGTCGTAATGATTAACATTATAACACATGATAGAGTATATAATGGACTCAAAGATAAGAGGGCACTTCCCCATATCTTCAGCGAAGCTGAACCCAGCTTTTCCAACGTCAAAAGAACCTGCAAGAAAGAGAAGTGACTATTGCGCATGCTCATCCGCCCTCCTGTTTACAACCGGGCCGTTACAAGACCAAGGAGTCATTACTCTCTGTTTGGTCTAAAGCGAATGGTTCACGTCGTTACCAGCGCTCCGAAAAAATTAGGCTTTTTTCTCTGTTTTAATATCGAGGATTATGGAAACATCAAAAATAGCAAGATAAGTGCTCAATATTAACTTCCAGTTAAAAGTTTTAGTTTTAAACTTCGGGAATTTATATAATTTGTGTGTTAAAGCCGGAACCCGGCTCGGTTATCGCTACCCTACCTAGTTTTGTAAAGCATTGATTGCTACCAAGTATCGTAAAACGAAAATTGTTTTAAATTCTAAGTAAATGTTTTAAGTAAAAGAAATGTTCCACAACTTATTATTAATATGGAAAATCCTTTCAGATTATACAATGTCTACAATAATCTAGGTAGTAAGTGAGAATAATTCAGACTAGATTAATAGTGGATGTTGTCTGTAGCCTATGTACATCCTTGGATTACATACCCTAAGTGGCCTAGCTTAGACCGAGGACCCTAGGATCAGATAATAACAATATCTGGGCAAAGTAAATCGATAGCCTATCAATGAGGCTACATATTAGAAAAAATTTTTTCTCTTCTATATAAGCCTGTGCACTTAAGCATGAGCTAAATAATCCAGGACTAGCCTAGGCATTACCTTATATCAATTAAGTGGTAACTTTTCATGGAACATCCTATTTTTGGACTAAATTGTTAGCCTAGACCATGTAATTAGGACTAGATGAAATCAAAATCTGTGCTGGATGAGATGGTAACCTAACCTTAAGGCTACATACTAAGGTAGGCTAATCGTGTTTTGTTTATGTAACCCATACACTTAAGTGTGAATTAAATAATCCAGATTAGGCAGTAGCCTAGATTAGAGTAAGTTATAACCTGGTTATAAGGTTACACATTAGTGATTACTGTTTTATATAGTAAACCAAATAGTCTAGGATTGGATATAAACAACAAACTGGGGTAGACAAATAGTTGAATAATAAGGTTACATATTAGTAAGTTTTCTGTTTTTATAATAATCTGGATTAGGTAGTACCCTATACTAGGTTAAGAAAGAACAAATAAGCCTAGGATTATACATAAACAGTATCCTAGCGTAAAAAAAATAACTTAGTTTATGACTCGGTAGCATATCTGTAAGGTTACAGGCTAGTAGGGTCTTGTGTAGCCTATATCCTTAAAGGTAATATAAATCTCGAACAGGCAGTAGATTAACCATATTAAGTAGGAACCCCCTTATAAGGAATATCCTACTATTAGCCTAAAACAGCAATGGCCGAATATCAAATGAAAAGGTAGTCTTGGCCACATAAAGCAGGTAAGAGAATTATTTTCTGTAAAGTTTATATCTTTTAAGTTATAAATAAGCCTGGAATAGGTTAAGCAAGAACCTTCCAAGAAATCCTCTATTCTTAGCTTAACGTAGATTATACTAGAATCATTACCTTAGGCTATATAAAACAATAGTTTGGGTTAGTCAAACAAATTAGTTCATAGCAATTAGTCTGAATGACATGACAATTGGAATTAAAAGTTTCACTTGGCCATTGCAAAAGGACTAACAGTGTATAAGTAATACAGCCATGTACAGGTATGAAAACTAACCTAAACCTTTGAAGGTTTAACATAGATATTTAATAAAATGTATTAAAACTGCACAGTTGTAATCAAATTAACCTGTAGTATGGAAACTATATGAGGTGTCCCTCACTTAAAAACAATTAATACTAACTAGCTTCTAATAACAACTTGCTTTATATCATTACAGGGCCGCCATTAGGCGGGATACTCAGTTCAGGTGTTCTGTAGCAAATTGCTTGGTTCACTGGGTACAGCCCATACTACGTGCCATGAGCATAGTCCTTGTAAAAAACAAGGAAAATTTGCTTGGTCGCCACATTTGGGCAAGATCTATAGTGGGCTCCTGGCAGCAAGTTTTAAGGATGAAACAGCTCATTTTAAGCTGCCTCAATGGGTCCTAGGGTTCAATAGGGGTGAAGAAGAGGGAGATTATCTTTCCGGCAGAACTCTGGCAGCAGATATTTAACCTTTCCTCTGAACAACATCAATGTTTGGGCCAAAACCCATTAACATCAGTCACCAATACTTCCCAGGTTAACCCCGTGGAGGAAGTAGAGGAATCTTTACTTGGAGTTCATATTCTTATTTAAAAATATGAAGTGAACATTGCCATCGAAATGGCCCTGCTGAACCCAGAAGGCTCAGGGACATAAATTTAAGCTACCATGGGAGAAACCTCCCAGAAGGAATTCTATTCCCCATGCAGCTATCATTGCTGAATAGGATCTTTCCCCCAAAAGGGATACTGGGATCCACCTAACTCAGACTGAAATGTCTACTTTTTTGGAAGGGTATAGTAACTTGCCCAGGACTTCTGCCCCTTGATTAACAGGCAGTTACAGTTTAGTTGCTGAAGCTCAGTTAGATTGCACAAGCTCCCCCAAAAGAAAAGTGATACACAGTTTATGGCAAGCTCCCCCAAAAGGGATACACAGTTTATGGCAAGCTCCCCCAAAGAGATAGACAGTTTGCGGCAAGCTCCCCCCAAAAAGGGATACACCATTTTGTGGAATTTGATCAATTCTGTAAGTAAATAGAGTTTTTATTGACCTGTACCCCCAAAAGGGATACACAGTTTGCAGCAAGTGTAAGGTGTCAAAGAAACGAGCAGGTAAAAGTTACTGCTACTTTATTACAGATCCAGGCAGTTTATATAGCGGCAGACTGACGCCGGCCCGCGAAAGACAATGGAATTGACTGTGACCTGAGGTCGAAACAATAAACAATAATATGCAGTGAACGAGTACAAATTACAATACAAAACATACAGAACTTCAATATGGATACAGTCTTGATGCCTGTGAATGAAGAAACATGTGATACACAATGTGTGACATTTGTATAAATACGTATAAAGTAAAAATGGTTAAAATGCGTGACCTGGCACGTTTTAGGCGTGACTAATTGAGTTTGAAGAAAATGGGAAGTCACCAAAGAAAACATGCTCAGCGGAGACTTAATTAATGGCGCCGCCGAAACACTACGCTGGCACCAATGTGGTGACTTTGCACAAGATCCCCCAAAAGGGATACACAGTTTGCAACATTTGATCAGTTCTGTGAGGAAGTTGAGTGTTTATTGACCTGTACCCCTAGAGGGATACACAGTTTGCGGCAATCTCCCCCAAAAGGGATACACAGTTTGCGGCAAGCTCCCCCAAAAGGGATACACAGTTTGCGGCAAGTTCCCCAGAAGGGATACACAGTTTGCGGCAAGTTCCCCCAAAAGGGATACACAGTTTACGCCAAATTTGGTCAATTCCGTAAGGAAACTTGAGTACCATCAAAGATGCCCTTGCCACAGAACGGCAGTATATAAGGGACATGAAGCATGATTCTGAAAAGCAAAGTCAGTCAGTCATGTATGCACCTAAGTGTAAAAGTACTACATCCTGTAGCCGAAAAGTGAGTGTAGATACAATTGCTGCCCAAACAAGGTCTGATTTTAGAATTCCGACTAGAAACAACAATGTGTCAGTTTGGAATACAGAACTTTAGTTCAAAGCATAATAGGGTCTCCAATACTCACCCCTGATGACGCTGATAATCCTTGGCGAGACGCCTCATTGTGCACTTTCTCTCCCAATGGTAAGTAGGTAATTAATGAGAGAAAAACTATGATCGAAGTTGTAAATATAGAATTTACAAACGGCAGCATTCCTTAATACAGAATGGCACCTGGTACCATCCTCATCAGACTTGGAGAAACCACTAACAGAAATGGTGTTCTAACGTGTGCCTGTAGCATTAAAAACTAAAGAAATCACCCTTTACCAGGTCAGTGAAAAATGGATCTCTACTTCCTTTTTGAATAAGACCCAAGAAGCCTTGTCAGAATTTTAGGCTAGGCTCCGACTCCTTAGAATTATACCACCTTGCTGGAAGTTGCCATCTTAAGGCTTCCAGAATATCCCAGGATGATTTTTGCTGTTGAGGCCAAAAGTCTTATGAGAACCCGATGGAAAGCACTCTTTGACTTCCTAGAATGGCGCATAAAATTGCGAATGGAAGCGTTGGAGAGCTCCATCAAATCACTCTCCAATGTCACTGCATTATTACATTCTAACCCCTTCTGTAAGGACCAGTTAGAGGAGTCTGTTGTTGGTCAACTCAACGAGCATGCCCACCAACAGAATTGTACAGTGTACACTCTTCTGGGAAAAGAGGAATTCAGGAAACAAAGAACCCAAATTTCCCTTTACCCAACTCCAAAAAGGGCTCACTTTGATCAAAAATCATATAAGCCTTCAGTCACCCCCAAAAATTTTTCCTCAAAAAACAGGTAGGTGGTCAGAAGGGACAATTCTCTGCAAAGTGATAACAACAATTTCAAGGCCATCCTTTTTCACAAGATCCAAAAACCATCTCATAGGGGAAAAAAGGAAAAACAACACCTGGAATGTCTATCAAAGGTGAAGGCAGAGGAGGAGGCAGATACCAAGAGGAATTATATTGGTTGGGGGTCAGCTTCGATGACATCACAGACAATGGAAGTTTTCCCTGGTGGGGGGACAGCATTATTTATATGTACAGAAAGGTCCTGTTAATGGGGCCTATAGAGAAACTTGCATATATTCGCCACCAAGTATGTCTCTTCAGTGTCCTCAAAAGGGACTCATACAAAAGAAGAGTGATCCTCAATCAATCAACATTGAACAAGCACATTGTTTGCTGAAAATTTTGGATAATTACCGTTGCTTAAGTACATTGAATCATTTTAAAAAGGGACTCGGACAGTTTCTATGGATCTGAAAAATGCACACTGGTACATCCCTGTAGCTGTTCCCTTCCGCCCCTTCCTAAGGTTCCGAATAGGGAAAGATACGTACAGATTCAAAGTCAAGTCCTTTGGGCTAAACATTGCCTAAAGAATATTTTTCAAAACTAGCAATGGTATTTGTTTGAGAACTCAAACAAAAAGATCTGGGGGCCCACAAGAACAGAGTGCTTGAAAAACCTAAGAGCAATGGTCAACAGAGTACAGTACAGTCAAAAGATTTTATTATAAATTTGAAAACATCCTGCCTCACGCCCAGCAGACACTTTCAGTGGCTGGGACTGTGTTGAGATACTCTTTACGGCCTGTTGTCTCTCCCCATCATACTCAAACAGAATAAGGCAAGTCCTCAAAAGGTTCCTTGCACAGCCCAGAGTTTCCAGATGGCAATCAGAATGTATGATGGGCCTGCTGCAGTTCTAGTCAGTAATAGATCCAATACATAGATTGCAACTAAAAATGTGAACAAATTCTGGCTACCGCATGCAAGAAAAAAGATTCGAGACAGACCTCATCAAAGGATTAAAAGAGTTGGGGAGATACTTCGGCCTTAGATTTGGAAGGAATCTCCGACTCCTCCATGTGTGTGAGTGACAAACTCACAGATACCTTGTTGACAGGTTGGGAGGACATTGGGAGGATTGTCAGGTGGCAGGGAGGTGATCAGCTACTCAGGAATTGTTATATCAATTTCCTGGAGCTGATGGCTGTCTTTTTGTCTCTCAAAAAATTCAAACCTCCAGAAGAGAGGGAACATAACCACAATATCCTACATCAAGAGGTCTGGATCACATTCACCTCCTCTCATTATGGTTATGTTAGCCATCCTTTCCATGGTGCAAGCAAGGAATTGGCACGTGTCTGCAGTTCACCTCACGGGGGATCTCAGTGTAATAGCAGACTCTCTATCAAGGAAAACGTCAGCCTCAACAGAGTGGATGTTTGACAACCACTCTTTTCAAATAATAGCCAACATGCTTCCACAGCCGGAAGTGGACCTGTTCGCCACATACTAGAATCACAAACTCCTAATGTATGTCTCCAAACCTGGACAGTCAAGCAACAGCAAGAGATACCTTACTTAAGACTAGAACAAGGGGAGGACAATAATTTTACCTCCATTGTACCAGATTTCAAAGGTTTTGAGCAAACTTCTAACCTTCACAGGAATAGTGTTCTTAATAGCCCCAAATTGGCCAAACAGGCATTGGTTCCTATTACCTCAACAACGGACAAAATGATAAATTCCACTGTCGTCTGCTGTTCTATCCCAGACAGTAGGAGGGAAAGTCTCTCCTTTCTAAGCCGAGACCTTCACGCATAGATTTTTTAAAAATATCTATTGTGATAATTACTCACTCAACATTGCTAGGTACCTGTGCAAAAATTACGGACATCTATCCAGCATTACCAGTCTGTATGGAAGATATGGTTAGATTACATCCATAGTGAGAGCCCAGTTGAGATTTCTATAGAAACTTTATTTTTTTTATGTACGCTTTTGAAGACAAATGCCTTGTGGTTACAACAGTCATGGCATACCAGGCTGCATTAATGGAACCCTTGCTTTATGGATTCGGGATTGACTCCAGTGTAGACGTTGTCACTTCCCTTCTGAGATCTTTTGCTCTACAAGGGCCCCCTCCTGAAAGGCTTCCAATTACATGGTCCCTGAACGAGTTGCTTAGACTTCTATCAACCCCGCAATTCAGTGGACCCAATACAACCACAACGCACAGGCTACAAAAGGTGATCTTCTTGATTGAATTAGCATCAGGAGCTCATACAGTATGTGAACTGGGCTCTCTTAGATGGGGATGATGCATCACGCAAATAGCTGACCATCAATTATTATTGTCCCCTGACCCATCATTCCTGCCCAAGAATATGGATCCTTTAAAAAGGAAATCCATTCTTATAAGAAAATTCAATTTAGCAGACAAGACATTATCCCCAGTTCAAGCACTTAAGGTTTGCCTAGAAGTCACAGCAAACTCCCCAGAAGGTCCTATTTTCCTACACCCTAGCACAAACTAACCACTCTCCCTACAAAGACCAAGAATGAGTGTAGTGTTTTCTCATTAAAAAGGGAAATCCTCACTCTTTCCTTAGGTCACATGATGTTAATAAAGTAAGTATGTCTTTGGCCTTCTTCAGAAATGTCTCTTTCAAAGAAGTCTCCAAATGTACAGGGTGGTCATCAGTTAAATTATTGCCACATGTTCGAACAAATTCGACTACACTGTGTATCAGTAGGTGGCATAGTTAGTCTTAACCCCTAGGCGCTGCGGCAGAAAACCAGGGGTCATATTGATGGTGAGTATGCTAACTATTGCTGGGAGATGGGTGACAGTACTACAACCAAACCCAACATACTTAGCTAAGCCACTGTAGAACTACATCCTAAAATGTAAGTTCGTGTATAGTTTCTTGTTCCTTGGTATCAAAACCTGAAGAGTATTTGGAATAAAGAATGGGACTTGAAATCTGTGGCTTGACCTTGGACAGGAAATGTTATTTCCTTTGGGGTGTTGGGATAAAAAAGCGAGAGCTTAAGCCTTTTTCGTCACCTGTCAATTTCTTTGTAAAGCTCCTTGAGGATGAAACAGCGACTATGCTATCAAAAAACAGGTTTTGACATAGGAAAAACCTATTTTTGGTAGTCGCTCTTGAGTCCTCAAAACCCTCCCACTTCCTTGACAAAAAGGCATGGGTTTGGGCAAGGGATCAACCTGCATTGACCAACAGAGAGTAATGGCTCCTTGGTCTTTTAACAGCCTGGTTGTAAACAAGAGGGCGGATGCGCATGTGCAATAGTCACTTTTCTTTCTTGCAGGTTCTTTTGACATTGGAAAAGCTGGGTTCAGCTTCGCTGAAGATAAGGGAAAGTGCCCTCTTATCTTTGAGTCCATTATATACTCCATCATGTGTTATAGTGTTAATCATTACGACACAATACCTGGCCAAAAGACCAACTAGAAGAGAATTCTTTGATATTAGTTTGGTCACCATGGAAGGTAACTCCTTGAGGACTCAACAGCTACTACCAAAAATAGGTTTTTCCTACGTCAAAACCTGTTTTTAAAATTTTTCTTAGCTAAACAAAATGCAGCCTTTATTATCTAACTTGCTTAGTCCTTATTTCCTTACAGTTTAACGACATTAATACCAATCTGGGAATACTGTACTCCAGTTTAAGAGATTACTCTTCCCAACCCCTGGTACCTCACTGGTGGTCCAGATAATGCAAAGTGACTAATTCTGCCACTTGGATGCCAGTGGAACTTGGATTCATGGACTACTAGGCAGAATTGGATGGATCTTTTTTCCTTGTTCTTAGAAAGTTTACAACATTTGCACAGGCACAATTTAATGAAGCAGTAGCAGCAGCAGCAGCAGGAGTAGTAGTAATAGTAGTAAAGAGAAAATTACTTCCAGGTGGCTTTACTGTACTTAATGTTGAACTTTTGTAATGTACTGTCAGACCTCTCTCTGTTCTTTTGGGGTGAACCATTGCTTCACAAAGAGTAGCTGTCTCCTTGATTAATGTTAACCATCTTGGATTGCTATGGATCAGAAGTGATATGGTATCAGCTTGTGAGTGAAGGGACTTCCCTCTGTTAGAGTAATTGAAATTTAAAGTAGTGTGTGTTAAACTTCCAGGATTGGTGATGTTCAAGGCATATGTAAAGCAGGTATGAAGTAAAAAATTCCTTGAAAAATTTTACCGATTTACTATCAGCCAGACATCGTTTGCTACTTGAAATAGTTTGTTATTAAAACAGGTGTTGTTACTGAAAGTAGAGGTTGTAATTTGAGAGTACTATTACCATGTTGTGTTATATTGAGAAACTAAATTTTTATTTTGAAAGTGATAACATTTTGCATTGTTCATGTGTGAGGAGTCTTTATTACATGCTGGTCTTTGCTGAAGATGCAAAACTACCACGTCAAATTTATTTTTCCATATCTTTGAAGTTTTAGGGAATAACCTTGAAAATTAGGAAATTTTAAAAATTACAAGATACATTTTTTAAGAGGACTATAACAGTCCTTGGTGTGTTAGAATAAATCATGTAGACAGTGTATTGAGAAACTTTTTTTTTAAGTGATAAAGTTTTGCATTGGACATGTGTGAAGTCATATTATATGCTGGTCTTTCATTGAAGATGCAAAACCACCATATTAAATTTATTGTTCATTATATTGGAAGCCTTAGAAATTAACCTTGGAAATAAGAAAATTTAAATAATGACAGAATACCTTTTTATTTTTCAGTCGACCTACTGACACTGTCGTAGAAAATCTTGTAAGATTGGATTCAGATGACGAAATGGCTGATGATGTCTTCAGTGAAGATAAAGAAGTATGTGATGTGATGAGAGGCATTGTAGGAAATTCATCTTCACCAAGAGCCCCTTCTCCACCTCCCACTGGCAAGCAGCATTCACATCATTACCACGATCATTATTATCACAGTGCTCCCTCACCCAAAAAACAAAGCCAGGTATAGTCCTCACTTTATTCATGTGTTTGTTCATGAAAGTTATAAACTGCATGGCAAAGGAGTGTTGCATAAATTTTAATTAAGGGGATCAAAGTTAGTACATTACATTGTACATTACAGATTTACAGGTTATTTGGATATTATTTTTAGTCTCTTGAGATTATATCTACTAAAAATAAGTGTTATATGATGTATAATTCCAATGTAATTGTTTTCTTCAGAGCTCTGGTCATCACTCTTACCACTTCACTCCTATAAGTCCTGAGTCAGACCAGCCAGTGAATGGTGTAAAAAGGAAACGGACTGGAGCCATAGCATCCTCCTATTCACAGTTTGGGGCAGGTAGAAATTCCTTAGAAGGGGATTCCAGTGGTTTTTTACATCAGGTTCAACAGCACACATACAATCAAAAGTCATATTGTAGCTCCAGAACACCAGTTGGACCAGAGGATCAGGTAATTATGGTAGTATAAAAAGTAGAGGGTAGAAATGACATTTTGTGTGAAAGTAATTGTTCACATATGTGCAGAAATTAATCATTGATTATAATTCATGAAGAAAAAGAAGTAGCAATGGAATCAAGTGACGGTAGGACAAGCCAGTCATAACAGTGTTACAGTGACAAACACAACTCATCACTCATGCACTTTCTGAAGGGAACAGGATAGATACATAAAGAGAAAAGAGAAGGAAAGCTAAATAGGCCAGTGGCAGAGGCATTTTGAATGAATGCGATTAGTATGAACTGTAGGAGTGTGACATATTATAGAGTCCAATAGAGAGCATAACAGCTAAAGAGGTTGAAAGGTCCCTTGGGAATATGAAAAATGAAAATGTCTTAGGACCATCTAGAAGTAATAAGCATATTAACCCTTAAACGCCTGTTGGACGTAGCAAACGTCGACTAAAATTGTCTGTTGAATACCGAGTGGACGTAGCAAATGTCGACTACAAAAAATTTCAACCTTCGGTCAACTTTGACTCGACCGAAATGGACGAAAAACGCAATTGTAAGCTAAAACTCTTACATTCTAGTAATATTCAATCATGTACCTTCATTTTGCAAGAAATTGGAAGTCTCTAGCACAATATTTTGATTTATGGTGAATTTTTAAAAAACTTTTTTCTTACGCCCACGGGTAACTCGGGCCGAAAATTTCAGAAATTCTTTCGTCATTTTGTCGTAATTTTTTCACTGTTCTATATTAGCCGTTACATAAAGTTTTATATATGAAAATGTGTGCAATTTCATGTACAATACAACAGAAAATAACTCATGGTTGTAGCTGTTATCAGTTTTGAAATATTTTCATATAAATCACGATAACTGCCAAAATTTCAACCTTCGGTCAACTTTAACTCAACCGAAATGGTCAAAAAATGCAATTGTAAGCTAAAACTCTTACATTATAGTAATATTCAATCATTTACCTTCATTTTGCAACCAATTGGAAGTCTCTAGCACAATATTTCGATTTATGGTGAATTTTTGAAAAAATTTTTCCTTACGTCCGCGCCAGAAATTCTTTCACACGTTGTCGTAATGTTTGCACTCTTTTATATTAGTCGTTACATAAAGTTTTATATATGGAAATGTGCGCAATTTCATGTAGAATACAACAGAAAATAACTCATGGTTGTAGCTTTTATCAGTTTTGAAATATTTTCATATAAATCACGATAACTGCCAAAATTTCAAGCTTCGGTCAACTTTAACTCGACCAAAATGGTAAAAAAACGCAGTTATAAGCTAAAACGCTTACATTCTAGTAATATTCAATCATGTACCTTCATTGTGCAACAAACTGGAAGTCTCTAGCACAATATTTCGATTTATGGTGAATTTCTGAAAAAAAAATTTTTTCCTTACGCCTGCATCGCCGTAACTCGGCCAACATCTCAGAAATTCTTTCGTCATGTTGTCGTAATGTTTGCATCGTTTTACATTAGTCGTTACATAAACTTTTATATGTGAAAATGTGTGCAATTTCATGTAGAATACAACAGAATTTAGCTCATGGTTGTAGCTTTTATCAGTTTTGAAATATTTTCACATAAATCACGATAACTGCCAAAATTTCAACCTTCAGTCAACTTTAACTCGACCGAAATGGTAAAAAAACGCAATTGTAAGCTAAAACTCATACATTCTAGTAATATTCAATCGTTTACCTTCATTTTGCAATAAATTGGAAGTCTCTAGCACAATATTTCGATTTATGGTGAATTTTTTAAAAAAACATTTTCCTTACGTCTGCGCGGTAACTGTGCTGAACATCTCAGAAATTCTTTCGTCTCGTTGTCGTAATATTTGCACCGTTTTATATTAGTCGTTACATGAAGTTTTATATATGAAAATGTGCGCAATTTCATTTACAATACAACAAAAAATAACTCATGATTGTAGCTTTTATCAGTTTTGAAATATTTTCATATAAATCACGATAAATAGAAAAAATTTGACTTTCGGTCAACTTTAACTCGACCGAAATGGTCGAAAACTGCAATTCAATCAATTAGCTTCATTTTTCAACAAACGGGAAGTCTCTAGCACAATATTTCGATTTATGGTGAATTTTTGAAAAAAAAAAATTTTTTACGTCCGCTCGTTACGAATTCATGCATCATTTTGTGATAATATTTTCTCTGTGTTGCTTTGATCGTTTTAAAATTTGTTATATACCAAAATCATTGCAATTTAGTGTACAATACAACTAAAAAAAATTAAGTCATTAGCTTTAACCATTTTGCTTACAGCGATTTGTATACAATTATATGCGAGTTTTTTTTTTTTTCACTGTCATATATTCCAATATTTATATATGATAATGATATTTTTTCGTTTCTGATGATTGCATACTAAACTTCAGGCAATGACAAAAAAGGAGCCAAAATGAACTCTTAATCTTAAAAACTAAGCGTGCTGTGATTTTTTAAAAACTTTTTTCCGCTTCGGCGCTAACTCACCGAACGCCGCCGGCATACGGGAGACGTTTTTGTAAATAGGGCTTCGGCGTTAAAGGGTTAATACCAGCAGCATGAAAGCATGTCTTCCATGATCTAACTAGATAAGAGAAGAGATATAATCAGAAAAGGGGAAAAAGGGCCTTGCATTAATGTTATAGAAAGGAAAAAAATTACAGCCAAATAAAGTTATTTGCTATTGCTATGAATCATTAGAAAAGGTGCTAGGGAGAGACTTAGAGAATTTTATTTATTTAAAATTAATTTGTCAGTTTGACATCATGCCAGAGAGGTCAGCAACAGAATTATGTCCTTGTAACAAAACAGTAACATTACATCTAGAGTGTTTCAGAAGAATTTTGAGGTAAATGTAGAAGTCCATTAAGCTAAGTGCCCTTTTGTTGTTGGCCATCGTCATTAAAGAAACTACAGAAGTTAAGTATACCTTAGTTTTACCAGACCACTACAGAGTTGTGGAGAAGAGGGCTCCTAGTGCTGACAGCAGAATCTGTGGAAGAGGTGGTGGAAATATTTGAAAGGTGGAAGAGTAGAATAGAAAGGGAATGACTGAAAATCAATATAACCAAAATAAAGATTATTTTGACTGAAAAGGAAATAGCGGAAAAGGAACAAACTGAACAGTGGCTTTTCTTGGAAAGGCTTCGGATAGAATGCTGCTCTACTGGGTGTGACAATTATTGTCACAAAAGGTCCTCAGAATTTCAGTGTACACGTGCTCATGAGTGAATAGAGAACTGAGAGGAATAGAGAGCCCTGTTAGGCAGGCAGGTTTAGGAAGAGGTAAAAATTTCTGTTACTTTGAAGACACAATGGACTGTAAAGCAGGACTTGAGAGCAGTAAGAGATAGTTGCAGGATGGATGAAATGGAGAGAGGTAACCAAACCACTGATAGATAAGAATGTGCCATTGGCAGAGAGGACAAAGACTTTCAACCCCATGCAGCAGAAACATGGGCACTGACAAGGAAAATGGAGATTTTTAAAAGGGTAACTAAAAACTGTCAAGAATCATGGCCTTAGTATGATAGAAAGCATTATGAATAAAGAACTAGGTGAGAGATATATCAGGAGGCCAGTATAAAGACTTATCTCAAAGATTGAGGTGATTTGGAAAATAGTAGATATGGAAGTAGTAGAACTAAGACCTACAGAAAGGCTTAGGGTATCTTAATGAAAGGGGATAGATAAATACTTCGATTTGATATGAGTTGGACAGTAAGAGTGCAAGCC
>NC_089749.1:32047312-32059812 GCF_040412425.1 Macrobrachium rosenbergii | reverse complement strand
TTGCCCTTCCCCCCTTAGCCCACCTGACCAGGCCGTGAGGTTTTTGGAGGGTGAGGTTAGAATAGTGAAGGGTCGCCTCAATGCATAGTCTTCCACCTGACCAGGCTGTCGGTTTTGGAGGGTGTGGCTAGGCTTTGCATGGTTCCTCCCCCCCCCCCTCCCCTGTAGCGCCCATTCTGGCCTTCCTGTCCAAGCCAAAAAGTTTTGGTTTTGGAGGGTGGACTGGGATCGAAGGTTGCACAGATCATTTCGTGTATGTAGCCTAGCCCTTCTTTACCTGATCAGTTAGCTTTTGGCGAGTGACCTAGGCATCTTCCTAACAGAGGGACACCGATCGCTTACGTTTGGCACCCCGTGGGGAGTTTTCATTCGGCTTCCAGAGGGTGTTACCCACCCGTCTGGTCGCCGTTCGCCGGGTCTCCGCCACTCTGCTACCTTTTCCCCTTATCGGCCGGTGTTTCATTTGTTCACTTTCCACAGTGTTAGCTGGAGTGTTGAACACGGTCCCAGGGATGCTATCATGACTTCCGCTATGTTCAGTCTCCGCCAGGTTAGTCAGATCTTTCGTCGTTATCGTCCATGTTATCACTCCGGTGGTATGGTATTCGGTTGGTTGGCGCTTTCCACTATCTGGTTCCCGCCCTGCGCGTTGAGAGTTGAGCCATATGCGAACACTCCTCTCCGCCTCTTTCCGCCGTTACCATAATGTGTGACATAACGAGATTTCCGTGGCAAATCATGGCGGAGTACCATAGCGCCAGACTATCTTAGAGTACTTATGTTTACATAATTAGTAGTTGACCATTCCGTAGCATAACTTATGTTTATTTCTACTGCTGGATTCATTTCCGGCGGGGTTTTATCAGATGACACGCATGTTTCATCACCCATAAATCTGTGTATTAATCTTGTTCTGCCGGATTTAATTCCAGCGGGTTTTGCCTGATGACACGCACGTTCCATCACCCATATTTAGGTTAAGGTATCCTATTGCCGCCGGACCTACTCCGGCGGGCCTTACCTTGACATTACTCATGTACCGCCTTTCCACTTACAGATGGTACGCTGTCAGGAGCTAGGGTGCACAGCGGTTCTCCAACAACCCTGTGGCCACGAGGTGTGCCGGTCGCACTTCGGCTGCTCGGTCCGCGATGGGGACCTGATCGTCTGGCACCCAGATGGCTGTGAAGTCTGCTACGCTCTGTACGAGCGAGTGGTGGATGAGTCGATAAGCTTTAAGAGACCGCTAACCTTTAGTCTCCTTTTGACTCTAATGTCTTATTTTGACATATACGGGTAATTGGAGAATATTTTCAGTAAATCCTACCCTTTCTTTCATTCTGACCGAATTACCCGTGACTCTTCGCTGTCGACCCTGAAGATCTGGGTCGGCGGATTTTGGAGGAACGTTGCGTCTGGCAAGCCGTACGTCCTGTCAGAGGAGATCTGCAATCTCCTCTACTCCGGAGCCCGGATCTCTGCTGCAGTGCCGGCGGAATTGGCCGCCCCTATCATCGAGCGGATCCGGGAAGAGACACAACCCTCCCAAGATGACAACCTGTGCGGAGAGGTGGCGGAAGAGGTTGCGGCCATCAACATCCACCTCGAACCGATGAGCGTCGACTTGGACCACCAGGTAGAAGGTAAGGTGGTAATTGAGGCAGGGGGAGAGAGTTTGAGTAGTCCCCTTTTTGGTTCTCCTTCTTCCTCTTCTTCTTCCTTTCAAGGATTTCCCAAATCAGCTATCCTTGAGGACAGAACGAGGTCTGTTGTCCCCAAGGTGAAATCCTTGAAAAAGAAGGACTTACCTAAGTCCTCCAGACCTCAAAAGTCTAATCCGTCAGCTCCCTCAAGGTCGTCACTGGCTCTTAAACCAGTGGCGTCCTCTAGTAAGGCTACTCCCCCGCCCAAGGGGTCGAGATCCAGGACGTCTAAGGCTAATCCTCCACAGCCTAACTTTGACCCTGAGGCCTTTGCTGAACTTCTGATGCAGAAGTTAGACAAGAGGGCTGAAGCTAGGATTCAAGACCTTTCATCCCAGCTTGCTTCAAGCTTGGAGACCTCTGGTCAGTCTGTGCTGTCATTGGCACAGAGGATGCAGACCCAGGAAAGCTTGCTCTCCGGGTTTATGCAATCCAGAGCAGCACGGCAATCTTACGTTGTTCCGGATGCCTCCAGACTGCCCCCCTTTGATAAGGGGAACCCGTGGCGGCTGGCTCTTCACGCTCCCCTGCACAATGATACCCTGACCATCGAGGGCTTGGGAACTCGTCGGTTGGAGGAACTGGAGTTCTTTCCACCCAACTTGGTGCCTCCCTACCCAGGCTATGCCAGGCTAACTGAGGAAGCCTGGATCAGATCAGACAAGGTCCCGAAGGAGACAGTTATCTTCCCAGGGACCAAGCCCAATCCACCTTGATGCGCACTCTCACTGACTGGGAGTGCGAGAATACCAAGCTTACTCCCTTTAAGGGGACTTTCACGATGTTCTCGGTAGGTGACTCCATCCCTACCCCCTGCATGACTAAGATCGCAGTGCTGACTAGTCAGGCGGGAATTGAGGGTAAACCGCTGCCTCAACTCCGGGAGACAGATCCCACCTCCCTCCTTTTCCCCGGGGATTCAGAATTTTGGTCGGGAGCTCCAGCTACGTTCGCGGTGGGTAAACTTGACCCCGAGTGCGCCTCCACACTATTCAGTGAACAGCTTCCCAAGATTCCGGAGGCCCTTCTGAAGGCAGAGTTCGAGGCTAGGTGCAGGTTGAGTCGCTCCCTGCATTCCATCACTATTACAGAGGTAACAGCGTTAACTTACGCTGAAGAACCTCTATTCCAGGTCCTGACGAAATCCCTGTTAGCGGCGTTTCAATCGGACCTGTATGACTTTGTAGTGGCAAGACTAAACTGCTGGAAACATATCTTTGCGGACGCCACTATCAGACATGAGCCCAATAGACTCATGAAGAGCTCTATCTGGCGTCCTAACATCCTCCCTGAGAATGAGGTCGACAATGTTCTGGCGGAGGCAACCAGAGCAAATCAAAGTCTTCGCTCCCGCTGGGGTCTCCCTTTTAAAAGGAAAGCCACCGAGACCTCTGGATCTCAAGCCAGGGACAGGAAAAGGTTCAGGAGATACAGAAAACCCCAGGCTCAAACTATGCTTCAGGCTGTACCGGTCTCTCAGATCGGACAGCCTTCCACTTCCAAAGCCCAGCCTCAGCAGCAGTTTGTACTGATGCAGCCGGCTCAGCAAACCCTTGCTCCGCCAACCTTCGTAGCGTCCCCAGCTTTCAACGCTTCGTTTGAAAGCCAAGGGGTGTTTCGTGGCTTCAACAGACATGCGAGGGGAAGCAGAGCCAGAGCCACCTTCAGAGGTAGGATTGCATCAAGACCTCTTTCCCGTGGAAGAGGAGGCCGAGGAGGCAGAGGAAGTAAGTCCTCTTCCGTTCAATGAGTCTTCTCAGGTGGGCGGGAGGTTACATCTCTTCCGGGACCATTGGACCTTCAGTCCGTGGGCCCACAGCATAGTTTCAAAGGGTCTGGGATGGAGCTGGAGCAGAGGGCCTCCTCTGCCAGTCAGATTCCATCAATCTCCATCCAAAGACCTACTGGACTTTGTAAAAGACCTTCTTCAAAAGAAGGCAATAAAGAAAGTGAGACACCTGAAATTTCAAGGCCGGCTGTTCAGTGTCCCGAAGAAAGACTCAATCCAGCAATGAGTAATTCTAGACTTGTCTCGTCTCAACTTATACATTCAATGCGACAAGTTTCGCATGCTTATAATCTCGCAGGTGCGGACCCTACTTCCCCGTGGGGCCGTCACCACCTCTATAGATCTTTCAGACGCTTATTATCACGTCCCGATTGCGAGAAACTTCTCTCCTTACCTAGGATTCAGACTAGGGAAACAAGCATACTCGTTCAGAGTCATGCCATTCGGGCTCAACATAGCGCCCAGGATTTTCACCAAACTGGCAGAAACAGTAGTCCAACAGCTACGGGCCCAAGGGATTATGTTAGCCGCATACCTGGACGATTGGATAATTTGGGCATCCAACGCCAAGGAATGTCAGAAAGCAACATCCATAGTGATCAGCTTCCTGGAATCCTTAGGTTTTCAAATAAACAGGAAGAAATCCCGCCTAGTTCCGGAGGCTCAGTTTCAGTGGTTAGGAATCCAGTGGGATCTGGACACACACAAACTGTCACTTCCGCCAGCCAAAAGGAGGGAAATAGCCAAAGCTACCAGGCAGTTCCTCAAAAACAAAAGAGCCTCTCGTCGTACCCAGGAAAGAGTCCTGGGTTCTCTTCAGTTCACGTCAGTGACAGATTTGCTGCTGAAAGCCAAACTGAAGGATATAAACAGAGTATGGCGGAGACAAGCCAACAGCAGATACAAAGACAGGATGTCTCTAATTCCGCCGGTGTTGAGGAAGAGGCTTCGACCATGGTCAACAGTCAAGAGTTTATCAAGGTCAGTGCCTCTCCAATTTCCCCCTCCATCATTAGTGATCCATACGGATGCTTCTCTGAGCGGATGGGGAGGATATTCCCAACACAAGAAAGTTCAAGGAACATGGTCAACTATGTTCCGCCAGTTCCATATCAACATTCTAGAAGCAATGGCAGTATTTCTAACACTAAAGAAACTACGTCCAACCAGACAGATTCATATCAGACTGGTACTGGACAGTGCAGTAGTTGTACATTGCATAAACAGAGGGGGCTCCAAGTCGAGCCGGATCAATCAGGTAATGATCGCAATTTTCTCTCTGGCAAGGAAACATCTTTGGCACCTGTCAGCTACTCATCTGGCAGGTGTCCGGAATGTCATTGCAGGTTCACTGTCCAGGACAACTCCGCTGGAGTCGGAATGGTCATTGGACAAAGCATCATTCGAGTGGATTTGTCTTCAGGTACCAGGTCTCCAGGTGGACCTGTTTGCCACAGAGAGCAACCACAAGCTTCCGTGTTACGTTGCTCCCAATCTAGACCCTCTAGCTCACTCCACGGATGCGATGTCAATAGACTGGAACAGGTGGCAAAGGATCTATCTGTTTCCACCAATAAACCTATTGATGAAAGTTTTACACAAACTCAGATCATTCAAAGGTCAAGTAGCACTTGTGGCACCCAACTGGCCGAAGAGCAATTGGTTTCCTCTTCTTCTAGAGTTGAAACTGCAGCGCATACAAATCCCCAGTCCAAGGTTGACACAAATAGTACAGACTCGGACTGTGTCAGCTTCCTCAAGAATTCTGAATGCCCTAGCTTTATGGACTTCATGAAGTTTGCAGCTCAGAAAGACGCTAACATTGATCCTATTAATACACTGTTCATAGAATCAGACAAGAGGGAATCTACTCTCAGACAATATGACTCAGCAGTTAAAAAGTTAGCATTATTTCTGAGGGAATCTGAAGCTCAGGAAATGACCACGAACCTTGCAATCTCTTTCTTCAGATCATTATTTGAGAAAGGACTGGCCTCTAGTACTATTACTACAGCAAAATCTGCTTTAAGAAAAATATTTTTACATGGCTTCAATATTAACCTTACAGACTCATATTTTTCGTCAATTCCTAAAGCATGCGCTTCGTCTTAGACCAACAACCCGTCCCCTCACACGGTTTCCTGGTTCTTAAATGACGTACTTAAATTAGCATCAGACACTGATAATGAACTGTGTTCATACTCGAGTCTGCTAAGGAAAACGTTATTTCTAATAAGCCTAGCCTCAGGTGCTAGAATTTTTGAACTGTCTGCTCTCTCTAGAGAACCGAACCATGTTGATTTCCTCCCGTCAGGAGAAGCTCTGTTGTCTCCGGATCTCGAGTTTCTAGCAAAGAATGAGGATCCACAAAATAGATGGTCCCCTTGAAAGGTTATTCCCCTTCCACAGGATCTGTCCTTATGTCCAGTTAACACTTTAAAAGCTTATTTAAATAGAACTTCTAATAGAATGTCTGGCCCTCTTTTTGTTAGGGAAAATGGAGGAACCATTTCTCTGAAGGCCATCAGGCAACAAATACTGTATTTCATAAAGCAAGCAAACCCGGATTCAGTACCTAGGGTACATGATATTTGGGCAGTGGCCACCTCCACTAATTATTTCCATAATATGAATTTTGATGACCTTAAAAAGTATACGGGCTGGAAATCACCAACAGTGTTCAAACGCCACTATCTTAAATCTCTAGAGGCTCTTAAATACACCACAGTGGCTGCAGGAAGTATTGTTCCTCCAGCCCGAGAGTAGCTTATGTAACCTTAGTTTATCCTGTTGTTTATTCCTCTCTCGCCTGCCTGCCTCGTTTACTCGCCATGCCTTCTATCCTTTAGGTCAGGCCTGCTTCACAGCCTGACTCCTGACTGTTTTGCATATCATGTTGTAACCCTTTTTGTTAGCCTTAAGTGTCTTGGTGTAGTTATTTTTGTCTGTGTGCCCTATATTGTTAATCATGTTTTATTATTAATGCTTTGGGTTATTAAAACACAGTAATTTTCTTATAGTTTTATTTAGCTCCATTAAGGTAATTCTTAGAGGGCTCCACCAAGCTTTTGTATGGCTGATTCTCTGTTATAATTTCACCGGGTGACACAGGTCGAGCCCAGAAAAGGGATTTTGACAAAGGAAAAATCTATTTCTGGGGGAAGACCTGTGTCACCCGGTGACCCATCCCTGTATCTCCTTTTCCCCCCCGAGTGGCATACCAAGCTTGGGGGGTGCTAACTTGGGATGTTTGCAAGATGGCAGTCGGGGTGGTGGTTGGCTGGGAGAAGAGGATGAGGTTTGCAACGGCTCCTCACTTTTCGGGGTTTTGAGATTGGAGAGCTCTATAGGGCGAAGGCCTGTGGTAGTGGCAACCACTCATCCTTTTTGTATACCGACACCATCTAATGGCGTTCGATCCGGGGGTCGTAACCCTGGTATTGTGTTTAGCTTTTTCTCTGGTATACTTAGCAATACTTATACCTAGAAATACGTGCTAAAGGATAATTTCACCGGGTGACACAGGTCTTCCCCCAGAAATAGATTTTTCCTTTGTCAAAATCCCTTTTTAAATATGTTTACAGTGATTAGGGATGAAACATCAACAGTGATAACATATTCTCTTGAGTACTGTTATATGTGTGATAATCATAGAGTCAACTACTAAACTTATAATGAAGCACAGTTCAGTAAATCAGAGAAAGAAAAAATATGGCAACACGTACCTATAGTGAAAACAGTTACAGATGTTGGGACAATAGTTTTTTTATACATATATTACAATAATAATAGATCAGTATACTGTAGTTTGTTCTGGAAGTGAAATAAAGTTTTATTGAAAATTTGCAGCTTTTTCAAATTAAAAGATATGCATACTGAGAGAGAGAGAGAGGTTGGGATTTTAATTTAGCATTTCAAATGTTTTTTGCTGTTTACATGACTATTAATATTTGAAAAGTAGTAAATAATTTTTTTATAAAAACATGTAGTCATGAAAATAAAAATTTTAGGCTTTACCACTAAAAGATAACAACCACAAAATTTTATATGTTAAATAAATGTCGCGTGTCTGTGAAAAAATCGCATATGACAATTAGCTAGGTTCCAGTGAAAAATTCTCTTGTCTGTGAATTTGCGCAGATTGAATTGTGTAAGATTGAGGTATTACTGTGTATATAGAAAGAGAGCGAGATAGTACCAGAAATCTTTTGACACACTGGGGCCAACGATTGACATATTTGACAGCTTTGCCTTGCCCCTATCTTAAAGGTTTCATGAAAGATCAGGAGATGATATTTGTTTAAAATACCACACAATTTATTATAGAAATGCATAAATTTGGTAATTACAGGTACTTTGGCCTACGCATCGATCTGTGCATACTGTAATGCACTGGGCATACATTTTACGTATATTGATATTTTCCTGTGTTGTCAGATGATTTTGAAATATTTATTGTACAGGTACGAATTTTAGGATAGTACTAGTACTGTATAGAGCATCTAAAATATGTGGCTAGTTTAGAACGACAGGACACATATCTCCAAACAGAATGCTAGGTTTGTTACGTTATGTTAGTATTTTTGCGATTACATACAAATACAATTATGATGAAAAAAAATTATTTCCTAAAGTAAGTCATTGGTTTACGTCATTTTGTGGTTAATCCTCACCATCTCCCATAAATTAATTTAAAAATTCTCATGCCATCACTCTCTCTCTCTCTCTCTCTCTCTCTCTCTCTCTCTCTCTGTATACATATACTGATAAAACATGCTATAACACATTATTTCACTTACAGAATCTATTTATACTGTAATCTAATTACCATAAAAATATTTAAAATATCCAAATTTCACATAGGCTCCAGTAGCAGTTTTCTGTGACTTTCTCTCTCTCTCTCTCTCTCTCTCTCTCTCTCTCTCTCTCTCTCTCTCTCTCTCATATATATCAAGACTGTTCTTTATCCTTTAATGAAAATATAATATCAATTACAGGTAGCGGTCGGAAGTTCTGACGATCTCGATCTCGTCAGTGGTACTACAGTTTGACCAACCACATATGTACATGTATTTTGTACCTACGTATATTATCCATCATATCTCCTAAGTATGACTAGCCTACATATACATTTTATATTATCCAAAAATGTGCATGTATAGTACCTATTTTTACGTTTAGCATATGAAATCTTATCATGCTTGAACTCCTTGATTAATACTTACTTTTATTACTGTATTTAACATTTTTATTGTAGGCATTCAAACCATCTGTCTGGTCTGTTTACATTTTCTTATCCGCCATTTGCATTGCCAATCGACTACACGTATGACGTATTATTTACTTTTGTTTATTTATAGGTTTGAATTAAATACATATCGTATTTGACGGCGTATAAGATGTATTTTAAAAAAAAAAAATGGCCTAAAAAATCCCCCTGCGTCCTATGTACATAATGTAGGCTCAAAATTTAAGAATTTTGGCCGAAATTATACATGAAATGTCACGTAGATGTTGTAGCCTAGCGTAAAATTCGGTGTTATCCTAATAACCTATTAAAAAACAAAGTTTATTATAATTATATTTATCATTATCACACTTACCATCACCGCAATTACTACTGCTAGTATTATAATCAATATCTACGTTGTTATTATCGATATTTTCATTAAAATGTTAATATCATTATCGTCGTCTACAGAGGATCGCCGCATTCCACATTTATAGATATAAACAGTACGTGTGCTGCCACCTATTGGTGATTATCTTGAGAGCTTTACGGATAACAAGGCTTCGTTCAGTTGGTAGTTGGCAATTCCTGCTAACATTCTTTTTACGCATAACAACATGGCTTCGATCAATTGGTGGTTGACAATTCCTGCTACCATTCTCTTTAGGCATAATAACAAGGCTTCGTTGAGTTCATACTTCGTAACTCGTGCTAGCATTCTCTTTTAAGAATAATAACATGGCTTTGTTCAGTTGCTCACGAGACTCGAGCCGTTACATAGGAAACATTTTTATTTATTGAATTTTACCCCTTGATTGCATACTTTTATAATATTTAATGGATATATATAACATATATTACCATAGGTAACATTTTTATTAATGTTTTTGTTGATTCTGGCGGTAAGAAACGATGTTTACAAATGAATGTGTTGCGATCTATTGGTAAACCTATGAGGTAGCTTTCAGCAGCAGACGAAACATTCGATCGTAGTAAATGGCTGATTGTATAATACATATTTTGATAAATATAAATATGGTAAATAACTTCTTTATGAATGTTTTTGTTGATTCTGTTGGTAAGAAACAATATGCATATGATAACCTAATACTACAGTTTTTACTTACCAAAATCATATGAGCATAGGCTAGGAAACCTTATTTTTTTTCCCTCAATGTCCTGCTGAAATTGGGGTGCGTCCTATGCAGACATGCGTATTATAAGCCATCAAATACGGTAATTTGTTATTACATTTATTTGCAAAAAATAGAAATAGAACATACATTACAAAAATATGAATCTTTTACCATTTTCGAACGACACAAACACACAATGCTGCCGAAAGCTGAGCATCTCTCGGATATGAGCGCGCTGCCGGTAGCGGGAAAAAGTATCGTACGCGCGCTCGACGTATTTTAGCAAAATATAAAATTAAATATTATTATATATTATTATATTGTCGTAGCTGTCGTAAAGTCGGTCAGTCGTAAGTCGCATAGGTCGTAAGTCGACGACTACCTGTACTGTACCATAAACATGAAAAATACGAAAATAAACAAATCCAGCAATTCACGACAGATTGATGTAGGTCGCATTGCCATATTTTTTGCTTTATGTGATTTATTTTACTGTATTTCATTACAAGTTTAGTTGACTCTATGATTATCACACACATAACAGTACACAAGAGAATATTTTATCACTGTTGATGTTTCATCTCAAATCACCCTAAAAATATTTAAAATCCAAATTTCATACGTAGGCAACTCTCGGCACTCTCATCCCAGCCATAGCTTAAGTGTCTTTGAATTCTCGTCCCCAGCAAGTTAGTACTGTGCTTCAATGTATAAACACTTCAGTTTCTCTCTCTCTCTCTCTCTCTCTCTCTCTCTCTCTCTCTCTCTCTCTCTCTCTCTCTCTGTCAAACAGTATACATTTATTTTATAAAAAAAAACAGCAAAATATCAATGAAAAGTTATTTCACTTACAGAATCCATTTATACTTTACTTAGACTTGATATAAAAACCACAGTTTCTCTCTCTCTCTCTCTCTCTCTCTCTCTCTCTCTCACACAGTATACATTATCCTTTAATAAAAAAATATCAAAATATCAATGAAACATTATTTCATTCACAGAATCCATTTATACTGTGCTTAAACTTTGATGTAAAAACCACATTCTCTGAAACATTATTTCATTCACAGAATCCATTTATACTGTGCTTAAACTTTGATGTAAAAACCACATTCTCTCTCTCTCTCTCTCTCTCTCTCTCTCTCTCTCTCTCTCTCTCTCTCTCTCACAGTATACATATATTTTAATGAAAAAATACAGTAATTAGTGAATACACAGTGTTGTTCTACAAATAAAAAGAGGTTAATGATAATTTTAGAGATACAGTGAACCCCCCGTATTCGCGGGGGATGCGTCCCACACACCCCTGCTAATAAGGTCAAATCCGCGAATGCTTAAAACCACTCTAAAAACACGTAGAACAGCCCATTTTGATAGCTTAAACCAAGAAAAACCCTGTAAAAATGCTTATACTTGAGTATTTTAATAGTTTTATCACAAAAAGTGCATTTATTCATGAAAATTATATAAAAATACAGTAATTAGTGAATATTTCTCGGTGAAAAATACCGTGAATGGGTGAATTTTCCGCGAATGATGGCTAGATATGTTCCACAGAGAAACCCGCGAATGCGTGAGAACGCGAATACAGGGGGTTTACTGTACTGCCCAAAGAAAAATCCGCAAATTAGTGAAATTGCCTGCGCGGACAAGTGAATGATGTGTTCCACAAATATCCACAACAAAATGAAACGTGGAAATGTGAAACGTAAAAAAAGGGGGGGGGCCACTGTATATTTACAGGGGGTGTCTGACTTATGGCGACACCAACTCATGGTGGATTCGATCTTACTGGACTTTTTCAGCGCCGTCACACGATTCGCAGACTCACCTATTCGCAGATTTCTCTAAGGAACATGTATACTCATTATTTGCTGAAAATTCGCCCATTCGCGGTATTTTTCACTGAGAAATATTCATTAATTACCTTATTTTCATATTTTCATGACTAAATGCACTTTTTGTGATAAAACTATTAAAATACTCAGGTACAGTACCTAGGTAGTGCTCGAGTCATGATAATTTGCCTTACGATAGTTTCAGCTTTGCGATGGGGTAAGCAGTTAATACCGATGCAACAATATTTATAAAATATTTTTAAATTTTGGCGGGTGCAGGCAGCAGTGTGGACCAAATTACAATAGACCAACTTCTTTTCATCCCATCTTCTAGTTAAAAAATTAAAAGAGAATGATAGAAGTATTGTTAGTAACGTTATACTCTTGCGTAAGTGCATACAGCCATAAACAACCGAACGAAAAACTGTTTTTTGCTTATAACCGAATCAGATAACAACAGCCCTTTTGCTTCTATTTCAATCATCGTACGGTAGTAAACAATTACCGTAGTTATAGTACAAATGGTGTTAAGTAGAATAACACTGATATATTTGTACATTATACCTTTGTTCGCTATAGATAAAAGATGGGCAAGGAAATATACTGCTAAATTTAAGCTGCAAGGTTTAGCTGAAGCTGAGAAAACAATGTTCAAGCTGCTAATGACCATAAATCATCGTGCATCAGCATCATGGATGAAACTCCACGGTAATTAAAATTGGAGAGAAAGTATTTGAATCAAAACTACTTGGCATGAAAGAACACATACTACTGCTATTTTACGCCGATAAACGATAAACACGT